>NC_051178.1:109305394-109415792 GCF_013339695.2 Rhipicephalus sanguineus | reverse complement strand
GGGCCGCGTGCGGCAAACAGCGAGTCGGAAAGCGTCCGCAGAAGGGCATGCCGCATCAGTGGCCTTGACTTTCCAAGCCATTGTTCCGCCTGTGGGCATTGTCGGAAACTGCGACTTCTGGGCAAGATCCAGCCTCGTCCTGCAGCAAAGGCCGATGAAAAATACCTCGCCCAGCAACCGCACCGAGAGCGTGGGAGCTCACACGAGGAGAGGGAGAAACTTCCCACACGCGAATGATCCAGTGTGTACCGCTGGCAGATCACGTCTCTGAAAGATTCGATGAGAAGGCACGTTTCCGCTCATTGTGGCATTCTTCGCCTCTGCGCTGTGTGACGTAAATAACGGTTCTCTTCACGGACGCCTCAGGTATTTCCGCAGTTGAGGGAGGAAACAACCACAGCCACGTCTTGATTGAGGTTTGCGCGCTACGAGCCAATATGCAACAAACATCGCGGCTACCCGCAAAACTGAACATGTCACTGGCGGATCCAAGGGGGGTGGGGAGCGGAGGTGTCCGGCTAGACTGACCCCCCCTCCCTTAATTTTTAATGTAGAACCCCAGAAGAGTGCCTATCAGGTACTAGCTGACCTCCCAGTTCCCATAAGCTGACTACCGCCCTCCAAAAAATCCTGGATTAATAATAATATCTGGGGTTTAACGTCCCAAAACCACCATGTGATTATGAGAGACGCCGTAGTGGAGGGCTCCGGAAATTTCGACCACCTGGGGTTCTTTAACGTGCACCTAAATCTAAGTACACGGGCCTCAAACATTTTCGCCTCCATCGAAAATGCAGCCGCCGCGGCCGGGATTCGATCCCGCGACCTTCGGGTCAGCAGTCGAGTGCCATAACCACTAGACCACCGTGGCGGGGCTCCAAAAGATCCTGGATTCACCCCTCAACACGGTATGCTTTATGAGTTCCTCGAATGTCTGCACTTTCACGCGCTACACTCGCATTATCTTCACATGCGCCGATTCGTCCGTGTAGAACGACATTGTTCAACAAAACTAGATGCCGGAGAACAGCGCTTTGGAGCGCTCTCTTGTAATGCGTGTGTCGTAGAGCTCGTGAGGGAAGGCTGAGGCTAAGTATGGGCATACGTGACAGGCGGTTGAGGCACACAAGGCGACCTGCTCGCCTGACCTCGCAGACGCGAGGTTCTTGTCACGTCGCCTGCGCGCGGCAATCATGCGTTGAAAGACCCCGACGGATTACCGAGCGCCGTTGCGTCAGAAACGGCGCTCCGCGCACGTACTTGTGAACCCTGTCTTTTCTGATGAAAAGGACATCCCGAAGCCACCTAGGAGGATGGCACACATAAAGAATCCCCGGCGTGTGACGAAATACGTGAAGACGCGACAGGGCAATGAAAAAAGAACAAAGCACCCGAGGCGGCTGGTGGCACGGCGCTGTATAGGTGGTGACCTGGGACATGCGAGACGCATTAAGTGAATTTTGCACGCGAGCACATGATTCACCATCCAGGCTTGGTGTTTGTCAAAACTCACTCAACTGTGTGCCTTGTACGAGTGCGTTTTATTGTGTGTGCGCGTGCGTGTGTATCTTATTACCCTAAAGTCCCTGGCGGGTCTTTAAAGCAATAAAATAAGGGGTGTGTATAAAAACAAGTAATACAGAAAGTTGTCCACGATATTATCCTGTGTTGTCGTGGTGAGCCCTAAATTCTAACAAATTTCTTGGTGCAACCGGGCTTCGAGGTCCGCACTGAAAAACTCTCCCCAACTCCACAATGTATAAGGGATAAGATGGTTCCCAGACACTTCCCGCTGGTGGTGGTCGCTTTTCTTTATTTGTACTAGTGAAGACTCGAAAATCGCTAATCTGTATTGAAATAACGGGCGAGGTAGGAATGTGTGTGTTGCTCAAATAAGTGAACTGTAGTCTATGCGGTAAAAGTACTGCATCAAGTTATTTGGAATCCAGGGAGGTTTCCAGCCGCACGATAGCGCTTATGAGAGCGCTACCGTGTCACTGTGTAATAGAACGTACATAAATACGATAAATTCTGACTCGCGGTGCTTGGTCGACGAGTAAACCAGTCTCCGTATTCACTCTCGATCGCAATGCAATCACTGCGATTTCAGAGTGAATTCCAATAATATTCAGGTAACATAACTTTATCATTTGCAATGGCAAAGAGCGGCAACGGAGCCCCGGCCCTCGTGCTCGGCCGTCATTTGCCGCCGTTCATCGTCGATGGCTTTTTAAAGACGATAGTCTTCCTTGGGATACTTGAACGCAGAAATTTTGGTTTGTCTTTCTGTCTGTCACACGATTCAGCCAACCGGCCAAAGTTTAAGCACTTGCTGAACGCCCAGCCATCTTGAACTGGTAGCTACGTCCATATTGTGAACATCGCCGATCAAAAAGCCAATGTTATGCATATCTGAGGCGCAACATCAGTACGTAAGTATTAGGTGGTGTGTTCCTTTACTAGAAAATACATAGATACGTAATTCTAAATACGCTAGGGTATTTTTTTTACCCCAGGATCTGTTGAAGGGCTCTCGCTGGCGTCGCGTCGCGAGGAGTAGAAAGAAGACATCAGAAAATAGAACAGCCAGCCAGCAATCCGGCGTTGTGTTTATTTATCTCCTTACACGTTTTCATGGTCTCATTCATAATTCCAAAAATGAAGGGGCATGCTAACTTGCGCTCTTCATGTGGGACTTCGGGATGCTTCGGAATATAGCGTGCTCATGGCTTTGCAAGGTAATACTTAAATGGTTATACGGGTCAGAGAACATCAATCCCTTCAACATCTACCTCGTCGTACTCTCATCGCAATGTCGAGGATATTAGTGATTACCTCAACTTCGCGCTGCGCGTTGTTATAGGTGAGAAGTATGCAGCTGAACAAAAAAATAGTTGCCTGCCGAGCAGCTCACGCATACATCATAACTGCGTCACGCCGTACGTGTGTTCCATGTACACCCACTTCTTTTGCATATAGTTGCGTACAGAAGCTAGGTGTAAGATCGGGCTAGTTGCATGCAGTTACGTATAACTGAGAAGCGTGCCAGTCATCATCGTCCTCTCCGGACACGGGCACGTGCGCCTGACTTGTTTCAAAACGTGCACTCCGTCATTCGGTTAATGATTGCTACTTCCGCAGTGGAAGTTCCATATACTATTCGGTCCATCTTCCTTCTATACTACCTATATTCGGGTACAACTTTAGAAGTCAGAGTCATTTCCTCCCCAAAGGCGGATGCACGCAAGACTGCACCAATGGTAAACGCACTCCAGACTGACGTCGTGATCAGGACGGCTGGCAACCCTGCCTTCGGAGAACATTGCCGAGTGCGTGAGAGGGACAATTTCTTTAGTCGTAGCGGCGATCGGCTGCCTCGCTTTGGTCGTCTGGACTTATTGGCAAAGCTTCAATTTGGGCCAGTTGGTACGGCATAGTAATGTAGATTCGCCTAGCAAAATGTACAAACGATAAACGTAACAAGGGGCAGAACTAGTGGGGGCAGGACTAGTAGTGGACAGGACTAGCGCACCACTAGTCCTGTCCCTTGTTACGTTTCTCGTTTGTGACGTTTGCTCAGCGCTTCTACATTCTTATGGACTTATTAAGTTGTCTCTGACTATACTGTCCAACAGCCGCAGCTGGTCGACAAACTCGGAAGCCACGACTCACAACCATGTCGATGGAAGAGATCGTGCCAGCATACCTTGTACCCCCTCCAACCCCCACGTCAAATCGTAACAAAAACGGAAGATATACCCGATTGCGTCTGTAAGGGAATAGCTAGAGCATTCCTAACGCGACAAAATGAGAAATTTAGGTCACAGTAGCTTCGTACAGGACGTACACTGTAGTTCATGAAAGGTTATAAAGGACCACAGAAAAGACGGGAGCACCATTTCATCCACGTTCTAGTGGACACACAAGTCCCGATCCGCAGCCAGCTGTCACGTGTGGAAACTGCAGAGTCAAAGTTGCTCCGGGGTTACAAATGTCAAGAGCGCGGCAGTAAAAGAAACCGCGCCGACATTCCGTCACTTCCAGAGCACTCGCCGGCCTCCTGGGATAGCCCGGTGGATGCGGACATCTGTGGCACCCGCGATCTTCTAGTGCGCATAGTGAAGCCGAGTATAGTGAAGTCTGCAGTGGTCGAAAGCGGGAAGGAATAAAGAGATAAAAATACCGAAGAAAACAACGACAGTCATGGCGGGCCAGCCTCGAGAAGTTGGCACGAGGAAAGCGGCAGTGCCGTCCGAGTAGAAAGCGCACGCAGGGAGCGCGGAACGCCACGGAAAGCGGTTCCTCCGGCTTCAATCTGCGGAGACGGCGGCTAGCGCAGAAAATGGCGTCTGCCGGGAGAACAATGGCCTCTCTCGCTCACGTACAGGGCAGCCCCGAACTGGCCAGCCCGAGTTAGGCACGCTGACGGAATCGTCACGGCGTGGACGTATACGGCTGTGAGTCAAGCGAGCACATACTACGCACACGACCCTATGTGGGTCACCAGCCCGGACCAGATGTTTGACGGAGGAAGCTGCCATTTCCTTTCCCCAACCGTCCGTCTTCGGTTTTTGGTTTTTTTTTGCTTTAAGCAGCACGTTGCAGCAATACTCGCAACAGCGGGGCCCACAAGCTGAGTGAAAGAGCGCATGGTCGCCTGAGAGGGGAGTATAAGTGCATACACGGAATCCTTGAAGTGTAACGTAGCGAAAGTTACGCCGCTTGCTTCCAATCCTATCGCGGACGGCAATGCGCGAGCTTGTGAATGCATACGCAGGCGCGGATGTAACAGCCGGCACGCGACGTATGAGCGTATCCACAGCTGTAACGGTGGTCTATACGTATATAAATTCGAGAGCAGCCCCTTCGCTGTGCGATCTATAGGAGCCGTAGACAGAGAGAGAAAGAGAGAGAAAGGCGTTCTTTGTGTCTTATATTGCTATTATTTTTATGTAAAAAGTCGGCCTGTATCAGAGGTCACCACAAAGTTTCACTTATATGATTAACCTTTATTTTTATTTTCTAGATTGCACTCTGCAGGTATTGCCACCCAGCATAATACTCCTGGCGGCAATGCCTGCGTGCTGCAGAGTGCTATTCACATGATATGCTCGTTGAAATCAGACCCGACCGGTGACCTCTGTTTGTGTACGTCTCCTTATGTGGCCTTCACGAAACGCTTTCTCCAGGAAAGGCAGAGACTTGAAAGGCGCCCAAAACGTTGCAGAGACATGCACGGTATAAGCGGAACTATCAGCGGATGTGGACTGTATAATAGTCTGGCTTTTAAAAAAAATCACATCTGTATTAGAACACTAAAACAAAATGCACACTGTGCAGTTGAGCAACCTGGGATACATTTTCTTTTTCATATAAGATTAGATGTCACTGCGATGAAAACAGCGCGAAAACGAAACGAAGGCTAAGGAACAAGCAACGCGAGCGCTTTGCTGTACTAACTGGCCCTTTAAGACACCCTCCTGCAAGATTACATGATTGAATGAAAATAATTATTAAACTAAAACTTACAGTATTGCCTTAAACACAAAATCGTCATTTAACAATTGGTCGCACTCGAGCACCATAACCACTATACCACCGTGGCGGGCAATGATAATTTGCAAACAGGGAACAGTCTCAAAGAAAGAAAGAAAGAAAGAAAGAAAGAAAGAAAGAAAGAAAGAAAGAAAGAAAGAAAGAAAGAAAGAAAGAAAGAAAGAAAGAAAGAAAGAAAGAAAGAAAGAAAGAAAGAAAGAAAGAAAGAAAGAAAGAAAGAAAGAGTCGACCCTGCCCTATAGTCGCGCGACGCAGCGACTTCCTCGGTTCCTTTCAAGGAACAAGAAAAACAATCGTCCTCCTTACCCGCACAAGGCTGCCCTTGAGACGAAAATATACATCGATGGCGGCCGTATCACGCCCACAATCATCGCCAAGTTCAACCCTTATTACATCGATACGTCGAAACCTCTATTAGGACATGATCGTCAGTCATGTGAGCCGTATACGTGCTAGTTGATGATGACACGTGAAAGGAAGCCGCCGAGTGCCGAGCATGAAGACAGCATGACTTTGTGGTCTCGTAAACTACACAAGAAGAAACAAGGACCGTCAAGAGGTATACAAAGGGCCTCGCGCATGCGCGAAGCAACTCCCAGAACTTTCCTTCCCCGTGCGACGGTAGCTATGTCAAGGACACGGAGCCCTCATTGAGGAAGAAAGCTGAGAGATAAGAACTCGGTTATAAGTCCACCATGTATACACGTCGCCGCGGGGACGAGCATTCGGAGGCGGTGCCAACAATACATCGCGCGAGGGATTCGCGAAAGCTCGCACGAACAGGAGCTCGGCAACGGCGTACATACGGAAAAGAAGGGTGGTTTGCGGCGACAGCTTAGGAACTCAGGTGTTTCGCGGCTCAGCTCGCGCTGCTGAACACCTTAGCCGCCAAGCCCGCGGACGCGGGTTCGATTCCCGGCGCCCGCATTTCGATGAGGTCGAAACGCAACAACACCCGTGTTACTTACATTGAGGTGGGAGAACCCCTTGTGTTCAGGATTTATTGGGAGTGCGACACTATGCGCCTGAATAAAACTTGTTGACGGGCGAGTTGGTTCGTACTTGCGAAAGAAAATTTATATGAGATGCCTCATAATGGCGGTTTTGGCGCGGATACACCAAACAACTTGTTTTTGAAAAAGGTTGACGCTGACTGACGTATTCTTTAGGCTTCAGCTTGGGCAGGAACGCAGGACGGAGGAGGACATTAGAGATGCGAGAAGAGACGGGACAGGCCAACTCGCTGGAATGTTTAGTTCTGTTAAACTGTATTCTTCACGATTCTCGCTACGACACTGAGCAAGGTATCTTCTTGAAGGGTCTTGTATAAGGGTCACAAATAATAAGAATGTGACAAGTGCACCTGTTGAGAGAAGAATAAATGCGAATACATACAGTCGCATTTGTAGACGTGAATGCGAGGTGTCGTGCAGAGGATCCTTTTGCCTTGAAATAAGTATTGCATGTCATTACTTCGAAACTGAGATCTTATTTCGTGTTTCTTTCTCTCTACGGCTGCAAAAATGATGGCTGTGTTCCCTTCTAATAATAGTAAGTCACCAAAAAAATTTACAGTTCCTTAGCTAACACTAAAGATGGCAGAGGCCAAAGCCTATGCTCTCAAAGGCGCTCACTAAATTACTTTCGGTACCCTTCGTGTTCGCGTCATCGGAGCCGGAAGGCGGAATTTTTGACTCATGAGGCACAACATTTCTTTGTCGCTGACAAAAATGACCTTTTTTGTTTTGTTTTTTTTTTTGTTTTCACTTCAAACGCGATTGCCCCCGCCCCTCTCTCTCTCTCTCTTTCTTTTTTTTGAAAGATCGAGTGATACAAAGCTATTTCGCTTTCTGTTTGCCCCTGCGTCATTTCTTATTGCTTCTGTACATATATTCAGAAACTCCATGTATACCAAAACCATAGCTCAACCTTTTGTATTGCCCGCTACAGACTCCAGCGCGCACGCGGTTCCAACAGCACGTGACGCGACGTTTCGGCGATGGCCCCAGACGCGCGCCGCCGAGTTAATTCCGTTCTCTCGCCCTCCTCCTCCGCTTCCCTCTTCCTGTTTGATCGAAGCGGTTACCTGTCGAGGAAGCGGAGCAAGCGAGCGCCGTAAAAGGGAGAGCGGAAGAGAAAAAAGCGGACAGGCGAGGAGGGTGGGAAGCGGCAAACCGGACCTTTCTTCCTGTTCCAGCCGGCGGCCTTTCTTTCCTCGGGCGGAAGGACCCCGAAATAGAGTCGGACGTTCCACTTGCACGCAAAGCCGCCGAAACCAACTGCCTCTGCCGCGCGCCACCAATCCGCGGCGACGCGGCGGCTGCATCGTCGGCGTTGGCCCCTGCACGTTCCGCGCCTTTCCCCGCGCACCGTTGACGTCCTGAACTCTCGAGAGCAACGTCCCGAACCTAGTCCGCCTCGGTGGTACAGTGCATACGGTATACACTCGGCTGCTGATCCGAAAGTCGCGGGTTCGATCCCGGCCGCGGCGGTCGCATTTCGATGCGGGCGAGATGCTATAGATGCCCGTGTGTACCGTGCGATGTCAGTTTAAAGAGTACCAAATTGTCCAAACTTGCGGAGTCTTCCGCTACGGCGTGCCTCATAATCATATCGTGGTTTTGGCACGTAATACCCCAGATATTATATCATATCCCGAACCTCAGCGGTGGTCGCGTTGCCGCTGCTAAGCGCGAGCTCACAGTTTCGGTTCCCGGTCACCCTTAAAAAAATGAATTTAGTGAATCTATAGACTGTCTAAACCCATTTTTAAGCATTCTATAGACTGCCTGAATACATTTTTGTAAGGGCAGGGCGACCGCATTTCGAAGGGGGCGAACTGTAAGATTCCCCGTGAATGCTTAGATATGGACGCGCATTATGGAACCCAGTTTGGCCAATATAGGTCTGGACTCTCCCTCTTTGGTACGTAAAGGGTTTAATTATAACATCACATAGCTGCTGCTACGAAGGGCACAATTTCTAATGGTGTCCCGAAGGAGTACGTGGCTTTCGCACGCAAATTCGTTATACGTTTATTGCACAAAAAAATTCTGCAGGCCCCACGCACTGCGTAAATCGATGTTAACGAGAAGCACCTGCAGCTGTGGTAAATTATCTGTCTTTGACTCAAGTGTTTCCAGGCAGATAAACTGAGTGTAAGCTCTGTAAACCTTTGTGTAGACTGAGTGGTTGTGTGTGTGTGACTCCGACTTAGCAGGCACGTGGAACACAGTGCGTTGCCTAAAGGGTGGGTTATGTAAGTCCGACGTAGCGTCGGCACTCGCGTTCGAGCGCTGACTTCAGACGTGCCCGTCATAAGCAGCGCTCCTTGGCGCATTCCTGTGGCCGTGGAGAGTAACGCTGGACTATAAGTGGCAGAGTCATATAGCGAAGCGCGCACGTAATATTTGTTATATTCTGATAATACTGGATTGCCAACGCTATAGCAACTGTAGCCGACAGCTAACATTAGGCAGAGCTTGCCAACATTCGGCCAACATGGGCCGGCAGTTAACCAACCACACACGACAGCTGCCACACAAAGAAGGTTAGCCAGTGATAGCGCGCGTTATCGTTACATCATCATCGTCAGCCTATCTCGAGTCCACTGCAGGACGAAGGAATCTCTCAGTGGTCTCTAACCCACCTTGTCCTGCTTTGGCCGATTCCGTTTTAGGGTGTGGATTGCCAGCGCTATCGCTTACACCGACAGTTAGCCAATATTACCCAGTGCTAGCGAATAGTTAGTCAATACTAGCCAGGACATAGCCAACGCTAGCCAGTGTAAGTCAGCACTAGCGAAAATCAGTCAGCATTATCTAACACTAAACGCTGTTCAACAATAGTTGCATAGTTACCGTAGCTGAACGGCTGTACCATACGTACTTCCGAGACTTTTTTTCAGCTTTACTATAGACAGAGGCGTGTCGACAAATTTTACCTCCTAGGATACGTAAGTCAATTACGGATATTTTATAGGCCACATTATTTTACTCTCGCGCCCATGCTCAGAGCAAGCGTTGGTTATCTTGACCTCAGTTGACCCCTAATGGCGCGGGCTGCGCAAGGACGTCAGGTTTGGTTACGTCAAAGCTGATGGCGAGCGAGGACTGGCGGTAAGCACGCGATGAGGCCAGGCCGGACGATATCGTGGTCGTGCGTTACACCTGACCCACCGCCTCATCCAAAGATGGCTGCCCTCTGCAAGCGATGAAAACAGTTCTATACATGGCGGAATCAAATATGTGGGGCAAATGAAAAGAGCTTGCCCAGAGAGCTGAGAAAGCGCTGCTTCAGTTTGCGATGCCCTCCCGGAAAGCAGCGTCATGAACTTTGACTTCACTTAGCTTACGTTATTCTCGCTTCTCTCTTTACCGTTCTTCCCTTAAACCTCCTCCCATTCTCTAATGCACTATAGTCGGGCCTGGTATAATACAACAGCTATTTATTTACAAGTACCTTACAGGCTCCACGGGGAGTATTGAGTAAGGGGAGCATAAATGTATAAGAAAGCGGTACATGAGTATGAACACTGCAACAGCAACGTACTTGCGAGACGATGAAACAAATTGACTTACATGGCAAAATAATATTAAGAATAACACTAACTACTAACTAACAGATCAATAATACGAAAACAATACTCAGAAAATATAAAGATATAGGACACCAACTATTAACTAACAGAACAATACTAAGAAAGCAATACTCATAGAGAGAAATGAAAAATAACATTCATTGTTGCAATAAGAGCGGCACGTAAGTCGCGTCTAAGAAAAAATAAGTACATCACTTGTGCACTCATAGAAACAAGAAAACAAACTAGAAAGGATTGTAACCGAAGCAATGCTAATATTAAGAGAAATGCAACCTAGATACCGAGAAACTTCCAGTAAAATACAAAAGGTATAAGGTATGTTCAAGGTAAAGGTATGTTCAAGGTATAAGACCATACGTCAGCCAAACAACAGCTGGTAGAATGTAACACTTCTATTCCTTTCTATTCCTCTGTTTTTTTTTTGTTTTTTTTTTCATATACGTGTCGTCAGAGGTGTCCACGAACAGCGGTCGTCGATCGTTATCGTCAAAATCGGCCGCTCTTGAGCAGTCCACGGTTCATATATAAGGGACGCGAGAATCTAGCGAATGACGTATCCTTACAGAGCACACCAGCCAAGATGTCGGAATCAATGACGTTCGTCTCTAAGAACATTCGTCCCACTCATTGCATCATCATCATCTTCATGATTTCTCCTTCTCCCTTTATTATTTTCCCGAGAAAAATTAAAAAGAAAGTAATAGCAAAAAACACAGCGGATCCCTTTTCCTCAACGTCCTCCGTCTTTTAATCTGCGAGATTTCCGCGAACCAAAAAAACAATCGCACGCAGATTTTAATGTGCCGTGGTGGCATTCGTCCTGCGCACAAAAATAAGAAAGAAAGAAAGAAGAAATGAAGAAGATTGTGATGAGCAGGAAACATTGCTGTGATGTCTCCGAACGCACGGCAATACATGGTCCAGCTTAATAAGTACGGTGCAAAGGCCATCAAGTCGTCGAGAGAGGGAAATGTCAAAATGCGCTTTCCTAACCGTACGAGTAGTCCTCACGAATGGGTCACGAAGTGTGCGCGTGAGCACTACCAGAAGCTCCGAGAAAAATGAGCGCTTCTTCAACTATTCCTTAAGGCTCCATTAGAGCTTTAATGCCGCTGGCTCTTCTCTGCATGCCCATCGCTTAGCGTTGCGCGCCGTATTCGTGCAGCGTCGTTAGCTGTTGCTCCAGGAGGAAAAGCCAAAGCGACGTGTATTAGAGTAGTGTATTAGAGGGAGTGCAGCACTTGTCGCCGTCGCTTATTACGTGACATATGAAGGAGAGATGCAGGCTTCGAAGGTCACCTGAAACGACATTTTTGGCAGCGTTTTAAAGCAGCACCCATCTACTAAGCTTACGCTTGAGGTACTAGTGAATACGCCAAGGAAAACCTCGCAATTTGAAGTACCCAGGCTGAAAATAAAAGTTAACCGACGATTATACCATACTCTGTAATGCGACATTTGAGCGCAGCTGTTTCGTCGTTTTGATTTTGCGATATGTGAGGCAAAGAAGTAGGAAAACATTGGAAACGTCCTCGTGGCGGCGTTCAGCTTCGGCGGCGCGAACTTCTGCATTCGGGCTTCGGCGTCGCTGATCGAGCCTCTCTCTGCTCGGGCGGTTCGTTTTGTAGTAGAGGTAGGCGAAGCACCTGCGCACCTGCACCGGTTTCATCCCTCGTAGTTCAGGAGGAGCTCTAACCTCGACAATTAAGTATTATGATCAAGAGAATGCCGTGTGGCTAGCGCAGACGTGTTGTGCGGCATACACTGGGTATACGTTTCACAACAGTCTGTCCGCTAACAGGCGTCCATTTGGCGTCCAACGCTGATGTAGCGTTGTTCCTTCGATCGTTGCTCTCCTCCTCCGCTTTGCCCCTCTCCCTCTCGTCGCTGTCATTCATTCTCTGCTGCGTTGCGCGTTCGCTCGCTTTCGTTCTCCCCTGTATCAAGTTGGCAACGCCGTTCGCTCGGTTACGCGCACGAACGAGTGCATCTGCGTGTTACAAGAAACTAAGATCAGCGCCGTCAGTTCTCTCCGGAAATGACGCCAGTCGATTTACAAACATCACGAAGAAAAAAAAAATGGTGCGAATAATAGAAAACCAACATCATGAGTGCTCGATCGTATACTGTGCTTTAGCAGCTTCCCACTAGTTTGGTGGTTGTGAAAGGCACACTCTATTTCCACCACGCAAGCGTGCCACTAGGAAAGTGTACCAACTCGCCCCAAGTTTCTATCTTTTCGCGGCCAATACTTCCCTAAATGTGCGTATCATTTGATTTTTTCACTTTAGCGTTAGCTTTATTGCGCTGTGTTTCGAAAAACGAGGGTGCGCGCTCGATTCGCAAGCACGGCCTGCTGTGTTTCGGTGCAGCACCGCCACGGTGGTCTAGTGGTTATGGCGCTCGACTGCTGACCCGCAGGTCGCGGGATCGAATCCCGGCCGCGGCGGCTGCACTTTCGATGGAGGCGAAAATGTTTGAGGCCCGTGTACTTAGATTTAGGTGCACGTTAAAGATCCCCAGGTGGTCGAAATTTCCGGAGCCCTCCACTACGGCGTCTCTCAATCATATCTTGGTTTTGGGACGTTAAACCCCAGATAATTATTATGTGTTTCGGTGCAGACAAAATGCGAAATCGCCGGTGTGCTTAAGATTTAGGAGTAGGTTAAAGAAAAAACAGTCGGTCAGAATTAATCCGGACCACCCCACAAGTCACTCGTAATCATGTCATGGTTGTGGCCCGTAAAACGTCTCGTCACAATTAGTATTAGCTTCGCGAAATTCATCGTCGCAATTAAGCGGTCGCCACAGTTGTCGTTGCTGCGACGTACCGGTACAATTTCGCAAACGGCAGCACCAGTTATGCGAGCGAAAACCGCACTAATGGCACCACTCGCAGTCGGCGGTCGATTACTAAAAACACCTTTCTCGCCACGTGCCGTGCCAAGCCTGCGTTGTTTCTCGCAGGGCCACTCGATGAGACGCAAAGCACGCGACAACAGTTCCGAATCGATGGCAGCGAGACCACCTGTTGTGTTTCTCTGCAGCGGCCGTTGCCGAGATGTCGGAAAAGAAAGCAACACGGCGCGAACCACAGGGTCGTGCCTGCGTGTGTGCGTCGCCCTTGGTTCGGCTGTGCGGTCGGCCACCTTGAATCGTTGGCGGCCTCGGAGTCGACGCCAGCCTTGGATCGATCGCAACTGGGTCAATTCCGTCACCCCGACCCACACACGGAGGACTGCACACAATGCCGTGACTGCGCGGGGGCACGTACACAGCAGCACTTAGCTGCCTGCGAAAACCGCCACAGCCGTCTCAACTTCTACAGGCGCCAGCTTTCTTACGAGCTCATGCACGCTTTGTATACGTGTCCGTTGCCACGAGAGATGACGGCCGAGCAGTGCGTCGCGGGCAGTCGACTGGTTCGCCGTGACACCATAAAGAAATAACGTACGAATATATGGTTACGCATCGCGTGGGTCCCGATAGAGTGCGGATCGTCATTCATTCCTTAAGTTCGCTTTTTTTCTTTCTTTTTTAACGTCTTATATGCTACTTCGTTTTGCCTTACCATTTAGTCGGTTTATTCGCTCGGCGAAGGCGTCACAGACATGGAGGCCGGGGGGCTAGTCACACTTTTACTCCCAACGCACGCACGCACTTGTTGCAAATGTTGACATCCCCAAATATAACTATAATTGTTGGTGTTCTACGTGGCACAACCGCGATATGATTATGAGGCACGCCGTAGTGTTTATTTTGACCACCTGGCGTCCCTTGATGCGCACCTAAATCTCAGCACACGGGTGTTCTTTCCATTTCACCGCCATTGGAATGCGGCCTCCGCGGCCGGGGATCGGACCCGAGCCCTCGAGCTCAGCAACGCGACAACCTAGATGCTATAAGCCATAGCGCGGCCGGTCCCCCAATTACTGGCTGAACTTATTTTAGGCATGTATTATATACTGCTAGCATGAACCTCGCGTAGTAAGTAAAGTTCAAATTTTTATTACAGCACTCACTGACTACGGTTGTCTCCCTGAATACAAAACCATGAATGGCAGGAAGTGCGATTCGCCTGCATTACCACCGTTTACATGGATGCGATGCGCTAGAAAATTGATGCGATTCGACGTGCTAGTTGTCGCATTCATGTAGTACCTAAACACGGTTATAGGCGACGATCCGTTGTTCACCTCAGAGAGAGAAAAAAAAAAAGAGGAATCCTAGAAACACTGCCTCTTGCGCTTCCCGAGCAAAAGGCCCGTGCAATCACTGCGGAGTTCTTTTTCCCTCAAAATCCAGTCTTGCTGACCACGTGTCACTCAGCGGCGTAAGTTTTCGAGTGCCTGTTAGCTCTTCTCTGCTTTTCAAACATTTTGTCCACATTATCCTCCGCCCCAGCGTAACTAAGCACATGCTGGTTAACTTCTCTGGCTTTCTCTCTCTCTTCTTCTCCCTCTCTCTCTCTCTAATTGTTCGTTAATGGAAATCAGCTGGCTGGGCACCGACTTAACACCCAGTCAACTCAACCGGCAAGAATGCCAGCCCTTTTTTCTTGTCGGTCTTCACCTTGGCTTACTTTTTTTTCTCTTCTATTATTTCAATTCCTGTGCACTGCCGTTGGGTTGCTTTCAACGAGAGAGACAGCTAAGGCGACTCACCTTTCCCTTATGTTTACTCTTCAAAAGGCGCACTCTGTCTCTGCGCCGTCGTACGAAATCGCCAACAAGGGAAGCAACAGCGTATATATATATATATATATACACGCCAAAGTACGTTGGCGATATAAACGGTGAACGAAGCAACAAAGCAAGTCGATGAACAAAATAAAGCGTCTAATGAATCGCTCCGTCTCGACGGCACAAATCCTGTCCTTCGCAAAGTTCAAGCAAGCGAGTCGCCGGTGCTGAGAGAGCCGCATACTAATGAGGGCGTTAGCCAATGCTGCGAAAGCTCTCTCACTCTCTCTGTCTGCATCTCTTTCGCTTCTGCTCGCATAGTTCCCTCCCAGTTTTCATATGACATCTCTCGGCGTACAATTACCGCTCACACTCCGCGAAAGTACGTGTGGGCACGAAAGACTACGCATACCGAAATACCACAAAAGGATGAAACAAAAGCAAACAAGACAGACGCAGGTTTCGACGTCAATGAAGAGCGCGGGTTCAAGGTTACCTTCCCGGGGTGTCGTCGTCGAGGGGGAGTCGGGTGAATACGTATACTCCTCTGCGCGAGCGTGCTTTCGGCTTCGACACCCAGCGGATGCACCGTCGGGCATTGTGGAAGCTGCGTTATAGGGGTACAACGCCCTTTGCTTCCCAGCGTTCCGGACATACATGACGAGGACGCCCTCTCCTCGGTTTGCAAGCGTGGCCTTCGCCTCGTTTCGTCTCAATGAAGCCCGCCGACGCCGCCGTGAGAAGGCGGTACACGTCTTGTTTATCAGTCGGGAGGTTTAGCGTTCGCGACACACCGTGCAGTGCCGACGCGAGCTCGGACGCGGGTTGTTCGTTTATTGAATTGATCGCCGGGGTTTCGCGACCCAGAACCATGATATGATTATGAGAGACACCGTAGCGGAGGGCTCCGGAAATTTCGACCACCTATAGGGTTCTTTACCGTACGTACACCCAAATCTAAGCACACGGGACTCGAGCATTTTGTCTCCGTCGAAATGTGGCCGCAGTGGTCGGGATTCGATTCGGTGACCTTCGGATGAGCACTCAAGCACCTTCTCGTGTTGTATCAAGATACTGTACGAAGTTTAGTGACATATTTGAGCCGCCAAAGAGCACATACACAGAGCAAAGAAACACACGGCGACAGGACGGGCCGCCCGTACTGTCGTTGTGTGTTTCTTTGCTCTGTGTATGTGCTCTTTCGCGGCTAAAATATGTCACTAAGCAAGTACCAACTCGGCCAACAAACAGTCTTGCTAAAACTGTACGAAGTGCTTCTCCGAAATGCTTCCCATGTGTGACTCTGAACTTTGCCCTTCATGGTCCGGACGTATTCCTTCCGTTTTGTAGGCAGATTTCCTCAGGCATGTGATCAGTTAGCGCCCTCCGTAGACGTCTTTGTCCGTTTGTCTTCTTTCTTTAACCTCACAGCACCATGAACTCCGCAAACTGAAGTGTCCCTTACAAAAATGGCTAGTAACATTGAGTAGACCACCTAGTAACCATCTATTGACATTGGTGACCGTCTAGTAACATGTGCGATCTAGTAACATTTGTCAATAGACCGTCTAAAGACCTCCTTCTTACTTTTGTATAAAGACTATTTTATGTAGACCGTCTAAAGACCTGCTTCTTACTTTTGTATAAATACTATTTTATGTAGACCGTCTAAAGACCTGCTTCTTACTTTTGTATAAAGACTATTTTATGTAGACCGTCTAAAGACCTCCTTCTTACTTTTGTATAAAGTTCGCTAATTAAAAAAAGTCGTTAAATGTTGGGCGGATTTTTAGTAAAAGATAGGTGTGCCTCAGTGGTATCTATAAGCCCACCACAAATTTACACGTACGCCATGAATGTTTGTTGCTTAATTACACGGAAGTGTCCCATCTGAGCTACATTGGAGGTCAAGATGTGGTGCCTATATATACTCGGTGACCAAAGTTTGGTTGTGAAGAGCGGGTGGCGAGCGGTTGACAGTGTGAGTGTTGTATTACTTTGCGAATGTTGTGTGCATGTTTGTGTACGTGTGATCAAGTTTGCGTGTTTCGATGCTAATTTAATTAAAGATTCTCTGGCGCATGGTGCGACAGCGAGAAGCTCCCCTATGGATGTAAACAAATACTCCCCTCAGTCCATCCAAAACCTCCGTCCTTAAAGGGGGTAAATTTTTTACTCCCCTGGACGGAGTATATAAAACCTCCAGAGGGGCATGCGCTAGAGGACGAGTCCATTTACTCCCATCTCGGCTTTTTTTTTTGCTCACAGTGACAGGGTGTCTGTTGAACATTGCTGATAGGGCGTTACTACGAGGTCACCAGACAACCTATGAACATGAGTCTGTTCAAAGTTGGTGGCCAATTGCAGCCAGAGCGTTGATTGATTGTTGGTACAGACGTCTAAAGACAGTTGGTAGACACTCTTTTGATTGTTGGTAGGTTCTAGTAACAATTGTCTTTAGACCGTCAACTTAATGTTACCGAATATTTTTGTAGGGGGTAGTAGCAAGGAATGATAGATTTTTCACGGTGTCTATCGCGAACCAAGGCTCTCAATTGACCGGGTCACATACAGAAGGGCAAGTTGGTGGGCTCACATGAGGATTCCTCAAGCACAGATTACACATACACGCAGAAGTATCGCGGATACTGGCCCCTGCACGGTGTATAATAATACTCCCATCTTGGGTGCACGACGACGCCCGATTTAGAAGGCGGCGATCCTCCGTATACAGGACGACAGTGCTTAACCCTGAATGTGCGTCGCCGCCATTACAGCGGTGGAAGGAACCGACCACTTGCCGGCGGCAGTCGCAGCAGGCGATGCGCGCCCGTTCGTCCCTCCACGCGTGCCGCCGCACAAGAAGAGGCTAGAAGAGGGCCAGACGCGAACGGTGCAATCGGGCGCACCAAAGCACGTCGCCTTTCGCCCTCGCCGCGTACAAGGCAAGGCAGCGGAGTCACGCTCCGTTGATGCACCGCCGCCATGAGAGACTTCCGCCATTGTTTCGCTACCGCCGCTACGGGGCGCGCTGGTCGCACAAGCGCCGCCTGTGTTTAGTTTGTGCACGTCCTGCGGACACGGCCAAAAGCAGCAAGTAGCAGAACTTGCCACGATGATTGACCTCGCGCGCATGCGTCGTTGCCGAAAGGCACAGTTTTCGTTTCACCGTGTCTGCACTATGCGGTGAAAGCTTGCCACTGATACCACTGATAGTGCGGGGAGCTTGATGGAAAAAGCGCATTGCCGGACATTGACTAAGCAGCGAGAACACTAGCGCACTAGCATAACTAGTGGACGCCAGTGACGCTAGCGTCAATGTGAAGAAGGAAGGAACGCTAGCGTTCCTTCCAAATACCCAACCAGCTCGAATGTCCGTTTTGCTAAAGTGTGGTTGGGAGCTTGGTGATGTGCTCGGGCGTGTTTACAGAAGGAAGGCATGTTGTTCGGCCCTGCTTTCGCGTCGCGTCGTAAACGGAGGCTACTTCTTTGCATACGTAATCTGCTGTGCATTGATGAATAAGCTTCCGTGCTGCCAAGATGTTTACAAAACGCCCTTTCCCGCTCCTCCAACCTCATGCGGACGGCTAGAGGCGAGCGCCTGGTCCCAAGAGATGAATGGTTCCGGTCCTGGAAATCGGAATCGTGGTCTTCTGTGTGCACAAGGCGCTCCGTTCGTCTAATGTGCCCGATTGGGTAGGTTCATCGTCGTTCCGAAGCAAAGTTAGCTCAAAGCAGAACACCTTATAAAGATGAGACGCTCATACAGGTTACCTGTAACGATATTCGAGGCAAACTTTGCGTCGAAATGAAAATGCGATCGCTCAACATTTGTTCACGGTCATAGGCCCCTTGTGCTGAAGCTTTCCACAGTTGACAGTATAGCGCCAGAACACGTAAATCGGCGGACGGTGGGAGGAAAAATTGAAGTAATGGGCGCACATTCGTCGTGACAACTCAGATCGCTTAGTACAAAACAACTTTTCAATGCCCAAAGCTTTCCGAGTTTGAATGCTCGGCATGACTTGAACGCGGTCGTTGAATCGTACCGGTCGCTGCCAAGTCGAAAATTATCCCGTCTTCTTCACTTTCCCAGAGACCGTAGCCGATGACGTGATAAGCGAGGGCGTCGTAGTGTCATCTCCCCGGTTCAATGTGCCAGTAGTTCACTAACGACGTCTTGTATATCGGTCGCTTCTATGACTGCTGCGCGAAGTGACTCGATTTTCAGAGCAAGTGGCTCTAACCGCAAAAACACGTTTGCGCAATTTCGCGACAGCATTGGCGAGGCCTGTATGGATTGCTTCCTCTTGCGAGAGGTATGACCCCCCCCCCCCCAACACACACACACATCTTGTTCTTTCTTTTTTTCCATGGCTTCGGCGTGCACAAAGGCACCGTGCGCAGGTTCTGCTCCACTTCCCCAAGTGCGCACATTGCACAGCCGTGTCGTAATGCGCGTCCGCTCCGGCACGGCGTACATATACGCTCCATTTGACAAGAATTGAAAGCATTTCCTCTTTTAATTCCGGCGTGTGGCTGTTCTGAATATACATCAATAATTTTGTTTATCGAAGCACTCGCGAAACAGCGAAGCAGCTCGCTGCAAAGAGTCGACATGTTTTGTATACTGTGCATTCGTAAGGTGCTAAAAGACGCAGGCACGAGAGGCGCTCCCAACGCAGTGAGCTTACCGTATAGTCTGATTCGAACTACATATACGTGCCACACCCTTGAGGCTAAACTGGTACCAGGCAAACTTTAAGGTTGTCCCAACGTTTCGGTAGCAATTTCTGGTCTATATATATATTCCTTAAGCTTCGGCTGTGCCACTTTAGCCTCCGCAAACTTCTATCCCGCCAGACAGATACCTGTCAAAGATCTTAACATTTATATGTTGCGTGTATAGAATTGTGTTGAAAGGTCGTTATTCAGTAATTCCTCGAGCGGAAGCTACAGAAGTTTGTGCAGGTAATTTATTGCTTGTGTCGATGGACCAATGTTGCGCTTTCCCCTGACTTCAGTTCGCAGCGATCACGAACTACACTCGTTAACAGCGACGCATTCCTCCCTCCTTCTTACCCCTCGTGTGAATGGCACGAGTATCAGGGGCGTAGCCAGAAATTTTTTTCGGGGGGGGGGGGGGGGGGTTCAACCATACTTTATGTATGTTCGTGCGTGCGTTTGTATGTGCGGGTGTATATATACGCAAGCAAAACTGAAAAATTTCGGGGGGGGTTGAACCCCCCCCCCCCTGGCTACGCCCCTGACGAGTATACCTGAGTGTCCGTATAGCTAGGAATACCGCTCACGATAAGGAGTCACGGAAGTACATCGCGAAGCACGACCTACAGAGCCATACAAGTAGTTCTCTCTTGATCTACAAATTGCGTCAAGACATACCTCAGATTGGTCGCTACAAATTCACAAAATAGTGGTGGTTATTCCCCCTAGCTGCCCACTACACAAGATGACACTACCGTTGTGAATTGCGTAAAAGACAAAAAAAAAAAGACAGGGTAGTCCCAAGTGTAGGTGCGCAGCTGCCAACGGGAAAGCAAGTAAGTAAGCAAGCAATTATGCGCAGCTCCAGGACAAAGAAGCCCGTAACCACGAATTTCCAAACTCCTCCAAACTTTGCGATATATGTCCCCCCTTCCCCATGAAGTCATGTAGCATCCTCCTCTCGCCTCCTAAATCGTGGAACCACCGGCCATGGAACGCCGGCGGTATAGCTTTCTGCACAATTCGTGGAAGATTAAGCACTCCGGCTGGAAAAAAAAAAAAGAAAAGTCATCAAACCCTGCCTGCACGCTGCGTCGCGCGTCGATCAACAGCTGCGACTTTGTAGAAAATTTGTTCTGGGGCCTTTTAAATAACTCGCAAACGCTGAGACGCGTTTGCAACCGGCGAAATGGAAATGCAGTCAACCACGACAGCGCTTAAGACTTTCACGCATACGACCAACCTTTCTTTCTTTCTTTCTTTCTTTCTTTCTTTCTTTCTTTCTTTCTTTCTTTCTTTCTTTCTTTCTTTCTTTCTTTCTTTCTTTCTTTCTTACTTTCTTTCTTCTTTCTTTTCTTTCTTTCCTTCTTTCTTTCTTTCTTTCTTTCTTTCTTTCTTTCTTTCTTTCTTTCTTTCTTTCTTTCTTTCTTTCTTTCCATCAGTCGCCAACGACGACGGCTCAGGATGAGAAGGAGGCATGGCCGCACGGCTACGAGGACGACTTGTTGGACTTATCTCGAAAGAGTGCGCGACGCTCACTGCCGGCGAAGGAGGTCGCCGGCACACGTGAGCGGCGGCGAAAGCTCCGTCTCGCGGACAAGGCCGACCAAGCAAACGAGAAGCGCCGGCCGAGAAGTCGCGAAAACGGGGACTAAGCTGTGGCCGCGCCGACCGGAAGGCCAGTCCACGTGCGACTGCAGCAGCCGCCGCCTGCGCGGAAAAGTGCGGTACACCGAGATCCACGCGAGACGGTGATGCGGCCGCCGATTAGCAAGCTGCCGAGCGATGGCTGCCCAGAGATAGGTTACACCTGAGCACGAGGAGGCTGTTGTATGACTGTGCTTTCACTTTTTTTGTTTGTTTGATCACGAAAGGCCGACCCTGCTGCAGTGCAAATGGCTGTTGAGACCTCGCCGCGGACAGATAGAGCAATTATGGAAAGACCGTGAGACTGCTTTCTCTACATATAGCTATCTGTTTTGTTTTCTTGTTTTTCAGTAATTGTCCCGCAGCTCCTATCTCTCATGTTTTTTATTATTGTTTTTATTAGGCTACACAGTTATGGTTTATCCAGGTTTCTAGCTGTCTTTTTTTTTCTCCCTAGTATGGGCAGTTGTGGCAGGTGTTACCAAATGAGAGGTGGGGATATGGGAGTGTATAGATCACTGAGTGCAGTGATTGGGCACTGTTCTTACAGTACTGACTCGAAAAAAAAAAGTACTTCTAGGAGGTATTTGCCAATCGTGGGAAAACAGTCGTACAGTGCGTACGCAGCAAACTCATCGGGACGGAAGGGGGGAGGGGAAAGGGGGGAGGTCACTTATTGGAGTTATAGTGATTTGTCAACCCGAACGATAACGTTGCAATAATAAAAACACCTATACCAGAAACGCAGTTTATAAGAAGAGATCATTACCTCGAATACTATAGCGTAGGTTACGCAGGATGAGTGTCGGAGCATACAACAGTAATAATCGCAGCACGGCAGTGACCACTTCACTGAACGTATATTGTTGTCGAAAATCCACTGGCTTCAGTGATCGGTTGAATACATGCAATAAACATCCGCACATGTACCGTCCCGATAACCACGTTCCTCCTTTATTTTCTCAATTCCTTATCCACATTCCCTCCGTCCCCCCATCCTTCTCAACGTTTGCTGCTGTAGTAACCCGTAGGGTGCACCTATGCTGCCACGTGTAACAATCCAAGATTTATCCACCTTATCACATATACGCAGTGTGTAGTTAGAGCGGTCCTGTATAGCGGAGGAAGTTGTTCGTCATCGCTTCAGCGGCTCTGCGCGCCTTGAAGTCTCGGCGCCGTCAATGTGGCAGAGCCTTGGTCAAGCAGGAACTTTGAACGAAAGCCAAGAAAACAGTGGCTGCGCAAGCGTGCGCTTCTGTACAGACTTTCCTCGTAGAACGACAGAGAAAAAGAGAAAAAAAAATACAAGGTCGTTTTCAATCAACAACATCTGAAACGCTTGTCGAGACTACCACGTATAAACAACGGCTAAAACATATTCGCGTGCCATGGATGTCAGCAAAGCAGGAGGAAACAAACGCAAGAAGAACTACAGGGTGTGCAGGTCTGCATGAATGGTCGAGACTACATACTTATGTCGTCGCGAAGGCACTTGACGAATCGTTAAATGCAGGTGAAGTTGTTTCCTTTTGTTGTCTGTTAAACCGCCAGTTTATCGAGGAGATTGAGTGGAGATCTGCTGATTCAGAGGCCATCACATACGCATCAACTTGAAGTTAAACTGCATTGGTTTCCTTATATCTTACGCAATTCTACGTACGCGAGCGTTTATTTGTGTTCAGCCTGCATGTCGCTGAGTCAGTCAGTCGATCAATCAAACTTACTTCTCCACGGGGGCATGTGCCTCCCCCCCCCCAAAAAAAAAAAAAATTTTTCTGCCATGGTATATAGAGCACAAAATGACACTCGACTACCCTTCCCTGCGCGGACCCCACGTCGGATCAAGGGTAATGTCATGTAAAATTGTAATGTAACTTGATTATATTTTAAAGTTAGAGAAAGTGAACTTCTGATGCAATTTAGTTACTTTTTAGGATTGGGCTGGATTGGATAAACTTTTATTTGGTCCTCCAAAACACAGATCAACGTGTCGCGGGCCGCTCCCACGTGGGGACCGAGAGGCCGAGCCCCTCAGCCGCCTCGCGGGCTTGGTGGACAGCCCAGAGTTGTTCTGCCAAGGACGGGCTGCGGATTGCCGCCTCCCATCTGGCAGAGGTGATGTTAGGTAAATGAGCGAATTTGGTACACTGCCAGAGCATATGGTCTAGGGTAGCTATTTCCCCACAATATGGGCAGAGGCTATACTTTTTAGGAGCAATTTTGTCATCTCTGCTCTACGAGCTGTTTGGTAAGTACGAGTCTATAGAGCTGAGGGATCTTGTTGGCTGCAGGCGTATCTGTAGCCTTGTCAAGATTCGCCGGCAATACCGCCCGGGTGCTTCCTTTCACGAAATTCTGGGAAAAGTACGCGCGGTGTATTACTTCAAAGTGCAACGCAGACGGTCGAGCAAGTATCCCTCCTGGCATGAAGAGCACTGTGTCGATTCTGTAGCGAGAGTGTCGTTTCGTCTCCAAGAACGTTCAAGGCGGTTTGCAAAGTAAACTGCTACGCATCGACGCGCGAAGAAGGCCGAGCTTCAGGAGCACCGGCTACCTTCGCTTTGATTTAATGAGCAACAACAAACTCCTATAGAGGGCGAGCGAAGTGTGAAGAGTGCTGCGAGTGCGCCAATTGACAACGAACACCTGTAAGTATACTCTGACACGGGGGGGGGGGGGGGGGGCGTTTGTCAAACCCTCGCAACTACCGTTCAAGTGATGCTTCGATCTGCACGAAATCACTTGGTGGAAGGATTGATTAAGTGAACACATTTTGTTCTTGAGCGTGCAAAAGTTCTGCGAGTGCAATGGTATAGGGCAGCTATAGTCTGGGGGCCGCCTTTGGTTTTCTCCGCTGCCAGCTTGGACCCGACCAACTACTATCGAGCATGTTCCCGTTACCGCTAGAGGCTATCGCGTCAAATCTCGTCAATTTCTAATAACGACGTCACGATGATGACGTCGGATGACGTCATGAAGAGACCGAGTGACGTAATTTTGGTACCGTCATTGTTGCCAACTCCGGCCGTGATTCTCGGCGGAAAACGCGCCTCTCGCGAGCTGACTGAGCGCCATATCCCTTTCGGAGCTCGTTGCCTGTTTTTAAAATAATCGTTTCATTCCACGATCGCCCTTTTCCTGCACACCGAAGAACAATAGGCACCTTGCTCTGAAACATTACGCAGTTGACAATACCACCGGAATATAATGGTGCAAAGCAAATCGGAGCTGCAAGGTGCACACTTAATTATGAAATCTCACATCACTCTGTAAAAGGGCAGGGCTTCCAATGACTGAAGCTTCCCGTGTGCGCATGCTCCGCATGACTTTGGCACGTTTGTGGCATAAAGTGGAGGCCTGGACATGGCTAGACTTGATTTTGGCAAAGCTCGACGTTTATGCCGATAAGACTAGCGCTGAAGCGTAGATTTATGTCATGTGGAATGTCATCAAATTTTCTTCTTTTCTCTGGTGGCTGGAGCCGCTGATGCTCGCGAGATAAATATATATCGCCATCTTGCTGGTGTATAAGGTGTCGATATATACCAAGTGCTACAAATACTATGGACTGAAGCAACATGGTGAATGGTGAGCAGTGGAGTCGCCGGAGGGGGTTCCACATCCACCCCCACCACCCCGAAATTTTTACACTTTTTATGTGTATAAATACGCGCGCAGATACAAACACACTCACGGGCATACACAGAGTGGCTACGGCTGCATGTAGGGTTAGGATGCGTCTGCGATATCCAGCAACATCACCAGTGAGCGCGCGACCCACGGAACAACCGAGCAAACCTCGCTATCTCGAATGGCTGGCAAAGCAGCGCCTGCGCGAAGCATTGTCGAGCTAGATATTCGCAATATCCAAGGAACAGAGACGTAAAACAAAACAGCTAAGAAAGGTCTCAATTATTCGCCTCACAAAGAAGGCCAACTCGCTGAAGCAAACGCTTCAGTGGGCAATTTCGATCTTGTCAGTGTTTTAGATCGAGACAGTCTGATGCCGCAGCGCGCTTGATTGATGTGAAAATTACCAGAACGAGAAATCGACTGGCCATGACCCAGTGCGCGAGTCCAGTGCGGAGACGAGTAGCCCCGGGCTAAGGACGCCCCCGCAGCGGCGAGAATTTCCCAAGATCATTAAACTCCTCTCAGGCGTTTAGCAATGCACGTCAATGAAGCACAGCTGGCCCTGCACGAATATTCGAGCCGGCAGCTATATTCTTCAAGGACGCCACAGGCGCGCGTTATTGACGACCAAGCGACCGCCTCCGCAACCGATACTGCGCGCGGTGCAGCCGCGGAAGGTTATCAGGCAGGCAGACACGAGCCACTGTCGCCAGATAAAGCAGATATTATCACGTCCGCGCCTTCAGCAATGAAAGGCCGTGGCTTCGGATCAACGCGGCTTCTTGGTTGAGTGACGATGTCCATGGATAGAAAGCAAACAACAAATCAAACAAACAAACAAGCAAGCGAACAGATACTGCAAGCGAGAGATTAAAAAATGTTGCTGTCAGACGAGTTTCCCGTGCAGCGTGGCGCAACTGTCGAGCAACTTTCACTTTTTGGCTCGAGCAAGCAGCCCAGTGCGCAAAGCTGATTAGAATCGCCTCCTTCGGTGTAGGTTGCCAACCGCGGGCTCTCCGAGGGTCGGCGCGCACATTGCACGCAACTGATTAAAAGGTTCTTGCGTGCGCAGTGCACAGTGCCGTCCGTGCGCTTAGCTTTCGGACGAATTCCATGGCGCCTATCGCCGGCGTTCGAGGTTGTCGCGACCTCCTTGGTGTCAATGCCTCGCTGCCGCTAGGCAGCTGCGTTTCCCCGACATGACCACCGAGGTTGCCGCCATAGAGTTTCCTACAATATTTGCTAGAGGGAACTCTGGCGCTGAGATCGTTCAGCCACCATGGGAATGATGGGTAGTAAGTATACATGGATATGCCTAATCTTCGTGCTTGCTGTTTCGAACGCACTTGTTTCTGTGTTTGTTGTTGTGTTTTGGCTTTTGTTTCGTATAAAAGAATGGATCACTGTGAAATTCGCGAGCCTATTTGAAACGGTGAGCCCAAGAAGCTCATGTTAGTGAAGTATAACTGCTGAACGTTTGCCGAACTTCGTCTTGCGACAAAGCGGCTACAGGCCACACGGAGCCACTAAACGGGCCCGAAAGAACGAAGCTTATACAAATCGGGGTACTAGCCACCATTCCCATGCTGGCTGAAGCGCCACGCGTTGCAGCTCCCATAGACCCTAGCGCCAGATTTCCCTCTAGTGTATTATTAGGAAACTCTATGGTTGCCACCGGGAGCTGTGGCAGCGTGCAGCTGCATCACTCATCTCGGAGGCTTGACTGCCTCCGCTACGTACAAAGTTATAAACCATAACTTCCGGTGCGTTGTTCCCTTCCACCATCTTTTTATGCCGAGGACGAAGCTACATAGCATGCTGCAAAGCACCACAGCTTAAGCCTTCAGTGATACAACGTCATAGGCGCCACGTCAGAGGCGTGCGTATAGGCTTCTCCATGAGAGGATGGGGGCGCACTCCACCGCTATGGCCCATACCACGTACCACACCACGTTCGCTTCGTTATGCGACTGTATAGTGACGTCACCTGTAGATACGTTCAACGACCACGCCGCAAGATTCTACCTACAACATTGTTCCTCCTTAGTGGTGCGTGACCGAATAATAAATGCGTACGTGAAGACCTGCGCATGCGGTGCACGCGCGCCAGCTTGAGCAACTCATACACAGCAAAGCGGCGAGAAGGCCATTCGAGTCGTTTACTGACAGTCCATGCCCTCACCGTTGGAGGTACTGCAACGCTTCGCTAATTTTGCGGCGACCAGCCTTGCTTTCAGCCATTACAATAATTTTATCGGATGATCATGCGCACGTTTCTTTAATTTCTTTAAACAAATGAATCGTGTTCACTTGGCAAGTTGTTGGTATTAGATAAATGTTGGGAGAGAGTGGGACAAATGCGCCATGTTTCTCTAATACTACGAAAGTATTTTCAGTGAAAGGCGATGCAACCGCCGTTCACCGTAATGCTACCTTTCGCTTGTTAAACCTTCGTGTTTTTTATTATTATTATTATTATTATTATTATTATTATTATTATTATTATCATTATCATCATCATCATCATCATCATCATCATCTATTCGTACGGACAGCCACACGACGGGGCCACTGGAATTGCTTCTGCAAGTCTGAAATGTTCGTTTTACTGATGCCATTCATCTGTACTCTAACGTGCCGCGCATCCATGAACCGGAGTAGAGCGTGGCAGGGGCGTAGCCAAGGGGGGGGTTGGGTGGGTTCAACCCCCCCCCCCCCCGAAATTTTACAGTTTTGCTTGCGTATATATACACGCGCACATACAAACGCAAGCACGAACATACATAAAGTATGGTTGAACCCCCCCCCCCCCCCCCGAAAAAAATTTCTGGCTACGCCCCTGGAGCGTGGCGCCGAAATAGGGATTGACCGTTAACGTTTTATATGGTCATATTTCGTGAGGAAAAGTTTTGCCAGAACTATATTGCAAAAGCTATACTCTCGTCAGGATTGAGAGAGAAAACAAGCGACAAAGTACAGAGGCGTCAACCAAGTTAACACGACAGTGGGCAATGACGTACGGGCAGAAAGGATGTGGAGAAAAGAAAAAAATTAGAGCCTTTTTCACTACCGGGAAGATCGAAGCCAGCGAAGCTGTGACTATGGGGGGTCTGCTACAGTGAATATTGCTAGAGTGTACTTATATATTATCATCATTTAATATATTCAGTGAATAAAAAGGGACACACACAGAAAGATCCTGGTGTTTCTCTTGCGCATGACGCCTATTATCTCATCAACGGCGGCAAGCGGCACTCTCATGATGAGATCCTGTAGTACAACAAAGCCCGTTGATTCGAACATACAAAAATGACATGACGTTCGTTTCTTACGCAAGTGGTCTTGTATTTGAGGCAAAAATGTCCACCGCATTCTGCCATGCCGGTGAAATCATACACCTTAATGTTTACTTTGATGCCGTGTTCACTTTTTTTAAGAAAACACGCTGGATTAGACGAGTTAGTCCGTTCACCGAAAATTCTTGTTCCACGCGTCTTTTGTCCGCGGACGTGATCCACCAGAACCTAACCATATATACAGCTTCGAAGTAATGGCTAGCGGAACCTAGCCATAATTATACAGCTTTGTTTGTTGTCAGTTCCGATGGTCTAAAAGGAATTCGAGAAACATGGCGCAAGTCACCAGAGAAGTTTTGGATTGACCACGGCAGGGACTGGGTCCAAGAATTGTATATTCCGCAAGGGGGTTGTTTTCGGTTTTGTAGAGTGTTGAAGACTTTGTGCACCGAGACGACGGCACTAGTACCTTTGCACCCGCGTGCCTCACATTCTAGACTTCTGGTCGTTGCTTTGAAGTAGAATAATAATAACAATAATTCTTGGGGTTTAACGTCACAAAACCACGATATGATTATGAGAGACGCCGTAGTGGAGGGCTCCGGAGATTTCGACCGGTTCTTTAGCGTGCACCTAAATCTAAGTACATGGGAGTCAAGCATTTTCGCCTCCGTCGAAAACGCGGCCGCCGCGGCCGGGATTCGATCCCGCGACCTTCGGGTCAGCAGTCGAGCACCATAACCACTAGACCACAGTGGTGGTTTCAAGTAGGAGTATACGCATTAAAGAATGCTCGTTAGTATCTGCAGCGTCTATTGGTCTATACACGTCGGAGCGAACCTTGAATTACGCGCGCGAGCTCCATGCTTCCGAGGCGCATCGTTTGTCGACCATCTTAAAACCAGTTTTGCATCGACATAGTAGCTGTATGCCCTGCAATAGGGCGAAAGATTAAGTCAGTGTTGCTCCTTCGAAGCACTTATCACACCGAAAGGGTGCTTTCTATTTATGATCACGTTTAAGTTCTGTTTATTACCACACTGATGACTCTTTCATCTCGTGTATATATACGTGTGCGCAATGCACCTTGCTGAAAAGTATCGTGCGGGGTTCCCCGAAAAGTCTATTTGACCTAACAGAGCGTTGTGGTCATCTAAGTTATCAGTATCAGAATATTTTTCAAGCGCACCTTTTTACACCTCGCTTAACGCACGAAAGCAAGCACAACGCGACGATCGTTCATTTCTCAAAATTTCTCGAGGCTGCTATAACTTGAGCGCGCTGCTGGAAAGATCGCTTGGCATTTTTTCGGGTGCGTCTATCCAGCAGGACATTGTTTCTGCACTTTTTCGTTCCTTTTAAAGTGTCGTACGAACACATCGCGACGCAACGTGAGCGCTTTCGTATGCCCAGTGAGTGACATGTAGCGTATCCACGCCTTGCTAAGCAACAGGCACGTGGTACTCAAGCATTTCGACCTCGCCAGCCGGGCTGCTTGAGGACGTCACATGAGGAGTGGGCGCAGAGAATAACGGAGTAGCGTTCACCATAAACACACGAGCGCCATTGATTGGGACCCTCAGAAATCCTTCGCTTCGCTTGTTGTTGTTTCTCATTCCTAGCCACCCTCCCACACCCCCTTTCTCGTTAACCATTAGGCACCTAACCTAACGTGCCACCTTAGTAGAGAAATAGCCTGGCCCACAGCCAATTCCTTCGCGGCCGTTTCGGCACTATGAGGATATAATTGCTCGTACTCCGCGCCACCTTCGATCGAGCATGAAGGACGCCCGTGTCCGTCCCCTATAGGGCTTTCTTTATTGTTACATCAGGCCCTCGCTGACAAAAATTCAGCCGCTGATGTCGATTAGATTTTCGTTCCGGGCCCGCCCCCAAGGTCTTGCACTCCTTTGTACTCTCGGGCGGCAGGCGAACAGAAGAACACGGGTGGAGTACAGAAGAACGCAAGAACTTGGGGACCGAACGGCTAGAGGTCGATATTTTTCTCTTTTACTTTGCTTTTTCCGCGTTTGTGGATGAATTGTAATACTTGCTCTGCGAGTGCTTTCTCTAAATATTTTTCTTTGTTGTTTTTTTTTGCATATTCTCGCCTTCGTGACTGATTGCACATACGCTTCCTTATATAACAGTGATTACGCTATAGCGTTATTAGCACCGCTATATTCTTTTTCTGTGTATCAAACTTTTGCGTTCATTGTACTAAATTATACCCCCCACCCCCACCCCATGTAATGCCCAACGTGCCCTTAGGGTAAATAAGATGAAAATGAAAAAGAAAAAAAAAAGCGAGGTTCGCGTCATACAGATTTCACCACTGCGTTGGTTCTTTAGACATATCTCTATCTTCGCCGTAGCCTTCGCCGCGCTATGACTGTGAATTGGATCATGCCGGCCGTACGTACGCAGCTGTGTACCACAGAGGCTGACAACGACAACGACGCAGGTCTGTTTCAGTCCTAACATATCCTTGAAGCAGTGGTGAAGGTCGCATTTGCTAGCAGCGGGAAAATGTACACTAGAATAACTGGCTTTCCAAGGCTTCTTCGGGGCGTGTTACAGGCGACTGCAAATGTTTGCCGAGCAAAGAATGCTCGAATTCCTTCACGAAAAAAAAAAAAAAAGACTAACGTTTAAGCGTGCGTTCACTGGCACTAACGGATCTGCGAAGGCATCCGCCGCTGCCTCTGATTCGAGGATAAAAGCGCTGACTGCAACAGTTTTTTTTTTTTTACGCGTGCAGCATTTTTTGTACATCCCAGACATTTGGACCGATTGACCAACCGCCTACCTAACCGCGGCTAAAAGCCACAGACGTCAGGGCAGCGCGTATCTACACCTAATAAACATAAGTGATGGGTCTATGAGACCCGCCAATTTCACTCAGTCCCAAGAAAATATTATTCCTATATAAGTAAGATTCCGCTCCATCACCCCGCATGCTCTTCTTCCATCTCTTCTACTTTTCTGGCTGACAAGTATTTGAACTGTACCCTATATAAAAGCTGTTGCTTTGAAATTGAATCAATACCCGATATTTGGTCGTTAGTCAGCGTCGTTGTCTTCCTCTTCTTTTTCAGTTGCTGTTTTTCCTATGCCGTTCACGGATACATCTACGCCAGGCCCGTAGCCAGGAATTTTTTTTTTTTTGGGGGGGGGGGAAGGGGGTGGGGGGATCTGCTGAAAACCTCGACTATTTGAGAAAAACACCTATTTTTATTATTTATTTTTGGTAAAAACATCTACTTCACCAAAATTTCGGGGGGGGGGCTACATTTCCTCCTCCCCCCCACCCGGCTACGGGCGTGATCTACGCATCTTCATACCCGTCACGAAATAAGCAATGCCTCGAGATGTTGTTCCCTGCATGCGAGAGAAATACATGCGCGAAGGCTAACAGAGAGCAACTGACTTAAACACGGTGCGAAAAAAAAAAACCCTATCCCCTTAAGCATCCTGAACGATCACATCGATATGGAGCCGCAGTTACTGTGTTTATTATACGTGCGATGACCCGCGATCTGCGCCTGACCGGTTCGGGAAAGAACGAAGTTTACAACAGACATGATGTAACAGCGTGCCTAGAATAGAAGCGTTCTAATCCCCACGTTCACTGCCTTTAGTTCGTCTGTGGATACGTGAGCGGGCAGTCAAAAAGCACATTGACGATCCTCGCGCGCAGCGTATACATAGCTATTCTGTCGTGCGTCTATAGTTCACAAGAACCACTTTATTCGTAGTACATAGTTACAAGTTATAGTATAGACTCGACACGTTGTAAACTTATAAATAGGCTACAGGTATGCGATTTCGCGTTTGTACTTGTGCGCGTGAAACTGATTTCTTGTCTTTGCTCCCTGTCTATCGCGGTCATCATGTGCGTTCCCTCATCTCCAGTGAACATTCACTTCCAGCTCATTATTCACCCGTCTCTCATTTATTTCACTGCTCCCATCCCGTGCACTGCTGTCCAGGCAGTGTTGTTGAGGCAGTGCTGTGCAGGAAGGCCCGCAATACGAGCGACGGTTACGGCGGTGTGCTCTTCTCTTTTCACATTTCAAAGTTGCTCCCCTGATAAGCAAAACGTGTATCCGGTTAGCCTCTCTAACTTTTTCACATTCACTTTTCCATTCTCCCCCTCTCTTCTTTTGATGTCTTTTTCGTCCAGGAGCTAGACTGGTTTTTACAGAGTGTGAGTGACTTACAAACGAAAACTTAAACTTACACGCGAAGGGCAAACGTGAGCCTTGCCACATTTCTGCGTCAACTTGCGCACACGAGTGTGCCGGCAAGGCTAAGGTCTCGTATAAGTAACGCGTTACAGCAAAGTCATCGCGACGGGGTCGCCGCCTGAAGACCTGCTGCATGTCGCCTCCGGCTTTTCCATGGATAGCTTACGTATCCATGCACCTATAAATGTGTTCAAGTTTCTCAAGTTCCGAGGCGGAATTTTTAAGTCGCAGAAAACACGAGGGTGAAGCTTCGGCACGGCCGTCTTGTCTCTCTCGCTATATAGCTATATACTCCGCCACATAGAGATGTGCCCCCGAAACCTGTCCAAATGTCCAAGGCAATGCGACGCCCCGCAAGGAGGTAGCAAGGAAATATTGCTGACGTGAATGCCACAACGCAGGCTCTCTCATGGACGGTGCTCAATACAGCTGTCGAGATTGTTTTCAGTGTGTGTTTCTTTTTTCGTTCTATTATGCGACTTACATCATACACGGTAACGGAAAGACGTCGACAAGTGGCCTTGCAGTACGCAAGACGCTCGATCCAGAATTGGGCATCGAGGTTATAGCTAAGTAGTGCCATGCAATAAACATGTCTCTTTCCTTTGACGTCGTCCTTCGCGCGGGCATCGTGTGTTACCGAATCACTGGGTCATTATAAGGAAGGTCGTCACCAAATGCGGCGTCATGGGCATCGAACGTATGTGGCCGCCAACCTTGCCTACATGGACGTACCGAAAGTCAATCAGGCGAGAAGCTATGGAGGAAAAAAAAATGACGGTTTTGTTTTATTCATTTCTACCTTCCGTTTCTTACTTTGTATTCCTGTTTCGCTCTTGTTTTATTGCATTGCAACGAGTTCTGAGCGAAGTGACACGCTTGGACGCTAGGTATAGCGTGCCGCGTGTCATACATTCGTAAGAGATAAAGATAATGAGGAAATGTGAATACATAGCACGGTACCATGTCTGCGTCACACGTAGTCTTTCTAGTCGTCGTATAAGCGATTAAAGCAGCGTCTTCTGCAACCTTCGTAGGTTATGGAGTTATTGTTAGGCGTATACGTTAGGCCTATGAGAAAGAAGGAAAACCAGGGGAGCGGGCAAGAGTGACGGAGATGATAAAAGCGTGTTCACGCTTGTGCTTGTCTCCGGTCCTTGCATTACGTGTACCATATAACTCAACGCAACACTCGCGGAGCGGTTCTTGATTGAAGTTTGCGCGCGCTCTAATGAGGGAGCAATATTTGCCAAATCTCTAGGAATGTTTTCATCATCATCTAGTGAGACGCCAGAACGGACGCACACGTGAAGCACCGAGGCCTGTATACAGTTTTCATATAAGGACGTTTTAAAACCGACATTGGATGCGTGACTATTATAAGAAAATATCTTCGTGCTGTTATAGGAGATGGCATTCGCAATAGTACGTGTCGTATTCCCATAAATGAGCGAAGCCCTATAAATTAGTAAATCCATATAAATTAGTGGAGCATGGCTTACTGAAGAATTACATTCTAACGTTTTCGCGCCCCGAGAACGATCCAAGTATGCGGTATACGCCGCAGGTGAGAGACCCCCGCATTAATATTAAGGCGGACTCTACAATCGACTCAGAAGAAACAGATGGCTTTCGCCTTCGAGTCTTAGGCGAATGCTTAAAGAGACCCTGTGACTTTTGCGCTCAGCGTGTCGTTGCGATTGTGCACCGTCGTCGCTCGTGCCCTTGATGATCTTCAGGCCAGCACTGACAGGCAAAACTTTGATATAGACTCGACACCCGTCTGATCGATTGCTACTCACAAGAACCGAGAGGGGTGGAGAGAGAGACGATGTATAGAAAGGCGGATATATATGTTAACCAGATGTAGTCCCAGTTGGTTACCCTTCATGTCCGCCGCGATGGTGTAGCGGTTATGGTGCTCGGCTGCTGACTTGAAGGTCGCGGGTTCGATCCCGGCCGCGGCGGTCGCATTTCGATGGAGGCGAAATGCTAGAGGCCCGCGTACTGTGCGATGCCAGTGCACGTTAAAGAACACCAGATGGTCTAAAATTCCCGGAGCCCTCCTCTAAGGCGTCCCTCTTAATCATATCGTGGTTTTGGGACGTAAAATCTCAGACATTGTTATTATTATTACTATGGTTATCCTTCATGGGGAAAGATATGATTGAGAGAGAAAGGGACAGACAGAAGCACTAACGAGTAAACAAAGTACAGATTCCAGCAATAGCAGGCAGTTTTGTAGAATACAATACAATACAATACAATACAACATGTAGGCCCGTCTACCGCTGAGACTGGCCTCCTTCGAGTGACTATTTTAATAATAATAATAATAATAACGTTTATTTCCACCAATACAAAGTTGATGGAGGGGGTGAGAATAAAAGCGACTGTCCGCTTGACTACGTTCTCACCCCCCTTTACATCAGACAGAGGCGGTGGCGGCAACAGAACACAAGATCTGACGAGGGTATACACAACATTCTAGAGTCTAGCAATAACAGAAATTCGCAACAGCAGGCTGCGGTGCTGGCAGAAAGAAAAAGAAACACAATGCAATAAACATATATACCTACAAGCATAGATCAGACGTCAGTACATAAACTACATATACACTAAACACAAAATTTACGCGGTAACAGTGTTGGTTATTTCCTCATTTTTATTTAGGCACGTTATTTCAAGAAGTTTTCAATGTCAGATGAGTTAATGAGATATTGGCGTAGTTGAGAAAAGGTGATGTCTGCTATGTCAATACCTGAGGAATGTAGTCTGTTTAAATGTAACGGTAGCTGATAGGTAATTTTTTGTTGTCCATAATTAGTCCTCGTACGAGGAAGGATCCAGTGTGGTTGATGACAGTGGGGGTATTTTGGTTCATATCGCATCATGGAAGCTAATTCTGTAATAGTGGATAGACGTCTTTTTTGTTCGATCTTATAGTTGCGTAAGAGCCTGTAACTGTAGAGGTTGAAAACATTCATGATTTCGTGTTCATTGAACAAATGTTGCGTTGTATGTCTGTAAGGAAGGTCATAAATTAGACGAAGGATTTTATTATGTAGAGGCGAAATCTTCCGTAAATTTGTTTTAGTCGTCGTGCCCCACACTAACATGCAGTAGTTTAGATGTGAAAGAAATAAAGCATTGTATATAGCAAGTTTTGCTTTTAAAGGTAAAATAGATTAAAAGCTCAGCTTTCTCAGAATGTGCGGCCCAGAGGCTCAGGAACGCCAGCACAACGCTACTGTATGTTCGCATAGAAAGTGACGCGTACTTTGGATGCAAAGTACTGCCCGTTGCACCATGAGACCACATATTTCCGACGCCGGGAATCGAAGCCGAGTCTACAGGATACACTCCGGGTGTCCTATCCACTAGACCACGCCGGAGATGTTACGCGTTCTCAGGAACTATATCAAGCGTGTTGCTCTCTCTCTCTCTCTCTTTCGCTCTGTGCGTCCTCCATCGCCTCCGTGACAACGCCGCTGTAGCACAGTCTCCTACTTAGAGACTAACAAAAAAAAAAAAATGTCAACAAGCGCAAAACGGGGGAGCGTATACTGTCGCGCACTGTCAAACTTCGCACCGAAAGAAAGACGGCCAGCGGGTCTCGGCGAGGGCGGCCACGTGCTCGCACATAACGTGAACGTGCCGGGCAACACTCGGGCGAGTCGACGGAGAGCGAGATCGGTGACGTGCCTCGCTCGCGCGCCGTCTGCACAACTGCAGAAGCAGGAAAGCCGGCTGAGGAGCAAGAAACGATCAGCAATAAAAGCCGAACGGAGGTGGAAGAAGGCAGGCGGAGGGGGGCACGCGCACGGTGCTACACGCGTCGTTCAGCAACGAGGTGGCCGCAGCCTGTCCCAGTTCGGGGCGGCGGCGTGGAGGCCCGGCGCGGTCGCTTCCGCAATGCATGCCTGCCTGCCACCCGGGCCGAGTCGACCGACCGACCACTTTCGCCCGTCTCGCTTTCGCGCCAGCCGCACGACCCCATGTGACCGCCATCCGCTTGTGACGACGCCGCGCGCGCGCGCCTGTGCGCTGCACTGCTTCCTGCTAAACCTCGTGCGGTTGGGCGACGGACGCGGGTCTGTTTACAAACGGACCGTGCCGGCCGAGGGCACGCTCCTTCGAGTCGACTTAACGGGACGTGAAATTCGGCGGTATATGAGGTGGCGTTGGTGGGTGAAGTGGCCAACAAGGGCCATGAAGGCTGACAAGACAATGGCTATTCGGGGCGGGTTGCCATCTACCGAATTCCGCCATATTGTCTGTTCCTATTGGTCAACGGGGCTGCCAGCTATGTAGTCTCTGTTTGCAGACCCAGACCGGTATACGAACAACAGCGCGTGGTCTTGTAGTTTGTAGGTCTTGTAGGTCTTGTAGTTTGGCGTCTGCCCTTCGCCTTCGTCTTCTTCCTTCGTGTTGTGTGGTAATGATGAGAGAGAGAGAGACAGCTCTTTATTGAAGAACCGAAAATTCTGCCAATTTCATCTAACGTACATGATTCTCTTAAGCAAGTTCTGATTGGCTCAAAAAGTCGCCATTTCAGAAACTTACAATATGGGGGAATTTTGTGGAGGGCTTTCCGAAATAGCACATCCGGTCATGCTATAGCTCGGGCTGTGTTCCAGATACATGGCTTCTGCTTTCACTCCTGCGCTGCTGCACTTTTTTGAAAGTGAAGGCGACAAGGGTAAGTGAGGAAATACAAAGTCACACAGTCCCCTCATGCATTTGCCTAAGACGACTGGGAGGCGAATGATTTTGCACTGCCTCCGGGATCGGGTGCATTGGAAGCTTTGTGCACCTCACGTGGTTTTGTAATGTCTCCGGGATCGGCCCACCTTTGACCAAGCGACGATGTGATGACGTCATCTTGTGACATCATGAGTCATGATGGCGTCACTAAATATGGCGATATGTAACGTTATGAAGACTTCATAGGGTGACATCATGATTAGAGCTGTGCACGGGCCGTATTTCCGAGCCCGAGCCCGGCCCGGGCCCGCTGACTTTGTTGAAGGCCCGCCCGAGTTCGACGGCAAAGGGCTGCGAGCCCGCCCGGCCCGACCCGACGTACGAAAACACAATCCCGGGCACGGCCCGGCCCGGCCCGACGTACGAAAACACAATCCCGGGCCCGGCCCGGCCCGGCCCGGCTTTTTGAAGGTTCGCTGCGAAAACAAAACATCGTTTTCCGGTAATTTGGCATTTTATTGAGCATATCGAATATGATCAAACGACACACGACGAACAGTCTCTATTACACAGATTACAAACTGTCGTGCAAAACAGCAAGCAGTCCAACGATTCCGGCTTCAACGAAGTGCGGCGCTTTTGCTTTATGTAGCTCGTCGAACTGAAGTTGCGTTCGCCGCTTGCACTCGTCGCCGAAATTGCTAATATCTTTTTTGCCAGCCTGGCAAGCTTGGGATATCTCTGCTGCTTGTTTTTCCAGAAGACTTCAGATGGACAGGCGGACGATTCCATAGAGAGATAATCGGAGAGCTCCCCTTTTGTTTAAAGTAGCGAATGGGGAAGGAAAAGCGGTAAATGGCGGTCGCGGAAAAGGCGCTGTATGCGTGCTAGAAAACAATTCCCGCTCGTTTTCTATATTTCGGGCTCGAGTCGGGCTTTGCGCCGGTTCCGAGCCCGGCCCGATAAAACTCCAAGTAGCCCGAGCCCGGCCCGGGCCCGAGGTGGAAATGCGTCGGCCCGCCCGAGCCCGGCCCGCGGGCCGGGTCGGGCTCGGGCTTTCGGGCTACCCGGAGCCCGCGCACACCTCTAATCATGATGATGATGGTGATGATGCAAACTTTATTTGGATCCAAAGAAGACGCAGGGGAGAGAGACCACGCGCCACCCCATCGCATGATTTTTCGCATCACTCGTGTTGACCGACGGTCACTTTTCAAGGCGCATACTTTTCAAGCCTTGTGCGCCTTCTCGCACCTGCACACGCCATGGCCAAGCAAGCGGGCCACTGGTAGATGGACGACTGTGATCAACCTAAACGCCTCATTAACTGTCTCTAACACAAGAAACCGGCGTCATAAAAAAAAGAAAGAAAGACTGCTGCAAGTTTAACGAAAACTAACAAAATGAACCAAAATGCTTTAGCCGCGCTCATGCAGTGCTGCGGGCCGTGAAGTATAGTCGGATATGCAACTTAAGAAGTCCGCGGCATTTCCTCCTCAAAGGCGGATGTACACAAACCTGCACTAATAATGGGCGCTCACTCCAGACTGACGTCATGAGCAGGACTGTCGGTGACCCCGCCTTCGGAGAACATTGCCGAGTGCATGAGCGGGACTATTTCTTTAGTCGCGGAGGTGCTCCGCTGCCGCGCTTCAGCCGTCAGGGCGGTGCCACTCCGGAGCTCTGAAGTTGTATCCGAATATAGGCTCCTCCCCCCCCCCCCCCCCCACACACACATTATAGATAATATACGGGCTATGAAATGGTCACGCAGACGCTTGGGAGGTTATTTGCATAGAATCCGCCTACGCAATGGTTTTCAAGAACTTGGAACAGGGCAGATAACATCGGTGAGTTGACCAACCGCAAGCAGTTTCAGATACTTAAGCGGTTCGTGACGTCTTACATTAAAACACAGAGACGTTTGAGAGGCATTGGTACTCGAATTGCTCACACAGAGGTATGACGACAGGAAAATCCAGCAAGTACAAGGCGCCCTCTAAGGCGTGTCGAAGCCAATGACCTCCATGGCAGCGAGTACAATAAATGCCGCTTAACAATCGGCTTCCCGCAAGTGCAACACGGTCGCATAAGCTTCCGAGCGCTGTCTCTTTGTATAGTCCCATCCGATCACGTTTCCTTGTATTTGAGCGGGTAGCAACAAGCAATGCTTTGCACCAAAAGCTTCGATCGAATGTGTGTGATATCGGTCAACGCCACTATGGGATCGTAAGCGTTCCGTCCAGCCTTATTGCCAAGTCACATTATCTGGCGATCGTGCGTTAAGAGTATACACTGCTCTCGATTATTTCTTTCTTTTCGTGTTTGTGTGTTGATTCGATATAAATTTCACGATGCTAAGTAGCCGCCTCTAACGCAGCCTACGCTCACATTTCTTCACACCTAAATAAACATAACTTTTTCTTTCTTTCTTTTTTTCTTTTCCGGGCTTTTTCGTCCGTGATATCACTCATCTTTCAGCGCTGCAGGAGGAATGAAAAGCGCTCGGTTAACATCCCGCCCCTGCCACAACATTGAGAAATGCATTGAGCAAGCCGTAATACACGGCCTGTGTTCCGTACAGTGCGCAGAAAAGGCATCATCGACCTTCATACAAGGAAAGACGGGCACATCAGGCGCGCTATGTAAGACGCACGGAATGACAGCACGGTGTCAAGCGCACCTTTTTCGTTGCTCAAGAAGATGCAAACCGTGTGTCAGGCTATGATGAAAGGGAAACTAACTCGTAGCCCGCGTAATTAAGTCAGAGGCAGGCAAACAAACCGCCGATCTCCCGTGAGCCTGCAGATCGCAGCGCCGCGGCGCGGTGGTGTTGTGCACATTGGGATTAGCGCTATCGGCGTTCCAGGAAAGGGTATTTGACGCATAGCACAGACCATAGAGTTTCCTGAAATTAACTAGAGGGGACTCTGGCACTGCGATCGTTCAGTACCATGGGAATGATGGGTATCAACGCCACCTAGAAAAAAAAAAGTGCACGGATTTGCCTAGTCTTCGTACTTGCGGGCTTGGAATGCACTTGTGGCTTTGTATATTGCTGTGTTTTGGTTTTCTCGCGGATAAAAGAATGGATCGTCGTGAACTTCGTGACCAGATTTGAATTGGTGAGCCTAAAAAGGTTAAAGTGGTGAAGTGGAACTGCTGACTTTTGCTGAACCTCGTTTTGCGACAAAGCGGATGCAGGCGACGCGTAGCCAAACTGAGCCGAAAGAACGAAGTTTAGACAAATCCGTGTACAGCCCATCATTCCCATGCTGGCTGAAGCGCCATGCTATGCCACCATAGCCATGCATTGCAGCTCCCATAGACATTAGCGCCAGAGTTCCCTCTAGTAAGTATTGTAGGAAACTCAATGGCACAGACAACTCTGCAGATGGAGAGAGGAAGGATGAGAGGTATACCGTAGTAATGAACTGCGTGGGTGCGCGCGCTAGACAGCGAAGCGTGTCCTGTATGTCCTTGAAGCAGGACGCCGCGGACCGTGGAGGCGATCGAGCGTTGCGCGACTTTCGGCATGGCCCTCGGGCATGGGGACAAATGGCGCCTTGTTTATTTATATCGACAGTCGCAGCATCGCTCTTCGCGCGCTTGCATTATTAGAATGCGTGGCGTCGAGCACCTGCGCAAGCGCCTTCGCCGGCGCATTTTCAAGTGCAGGTGCCCGTTGCGAAAAAAAAAATATAAATACATAAATGAAATTATCTTCCGTCATCTCTCGTCATTTGAAAAACACGCTCGCTCGCCGGCGCCAATATACCGAAGGCGACGTGCCGAAGTCGTGACGGATGGCCAAAGTCTGCTAAACACAACAGACACGATAGAACAGAGTTGTGCAAATGTAAAAAAAAAAAACAGTAACGTGCTACGCGAACTACGAGATTGAGAGAAAGACGGGACAGGGCGTGGCTCTATCCTTCTTTCTGCTGTAGTTTGCGCAGGACGTTATACAGTTCAATATGAACCAGATAGCACGCAAGAAAGCTTTATGAAATCTAGCGCGCGCAAACATTCGTGAACTAACCCGTAGAAGCAAGTTCTCGAACGTAATAATATCTTGAGTTTTACGTGCCAAAACCACGATATGAATATGAGGCACGCCGTAGTAGAGGGCTGCGGACATTTCGACCATCTGGCGTTCCTTGACGCACCCCTGTCTGCTGTACTCGTGTTGTCAGAAGCCTATAGTCAGGCATGTATAGACACGCCTTTTGCTCCCGCACCATGACAATTCATGTCTCATGTATTGTCAAAAATACAAATAAAATTCAAAGTACCCTGACTATCGCACAGTAGACGGGCCTCTTAGTACTTCGCCTCCATCGAAACGCGACTGCCGTGGCCGGTATCGAACCCACGTCTTATATGTGAAGAAAGGAACGTGGTTGAGACGACAGTGTGCTCCGGCGGTGGTCACGTCTTACCAGTTTACTGGGCCACAACACAACAACAACGACACAGTGGGAATCGAACCGAGTACCTCGTGCACTGGAGGCGCACGCTATATATGCCACTTCCCCACCGCATACTGTGATGTACGACAACGAGCACAAGTGCACCGTTGTTGTTGTTGTTGTTGTTTTTCTTTTTCGCTCTCATAGCTGCTTTCTTGGCTAACATGCCCGTCTTATCCCTTTATATACCTATTGCCCACTTAGCCATATCACCAAAGTGGCGGCGAGCAATCTCAAACAAACAACTTCTCGTAAACAATCACCAAGGTGTGCGTCAGCGGGGCACGAGTTAATAGAGAATTTCATTCCCGGGGACTTTTCGCGTTCTTCTGCACTCTTTTCTTTTTTTGCGACATAGACTTGCCCTTAAGGCATAATATTTGTTGTGTATATTTGTGTTAAATGTGCGCCGTTAGGCCGGTGTTGTGAAGACACTTCTTCACTTCTGTACTCTCCCCGCTTTCTTCTGTTCGCCAGTCCGCCTCCGAGAATAATACAAAGGAACGCAAGATGTTACGTACGCAAGGCCTTGCGTTCCATTGTATTCTCCTTGGGTGCGGCTGGTAGCACAAAGGAACGCAAGAGCTTACGTACGCAAGCCGCTTGGGGTCCCCGGCACTAAAGCTCTCTAAATTTGAGCGAATACCGTGTGAGAGTTTTCATGGTGAGAGAACGAGTACACAATGAGCGCGGGCAGCTCATTTCGCAGATTAACCAGATAAACGCCGCGACCCCGACCATCGAGAGCATCGTCAGCCAAGGTAAACATGACGCACAATGTGGGAAAAACCCCGGCTGCTCGTTGCAAAGAATAAAAGGGCGAGACAGAACAAACGGGACTAAAACAATCTCTCTCTTGCAGCTGCAGTGTAATTACGCTCATACCGAAACGAGCAGCATAGCCTGCTTTTTCTTTTCTTCGTCGTTTTTAGTGCGTTGAATAAAGAAGGCGCGTAGACCAAAATGAGCAACACGCAAGCAGCGTTTGTTTAAGGACAGTGGGCTGACGTCGCCAACGACCGCCATTAATTACGTAGAACAGGACATGGTGTTGAAAGAATAGCTAAGGTCACGGTCCACCGTGGCTAAGACGCTATCGGCCACGACACGAGCGCGAAAATGCTTCTTTTCATATGTTCGGGAACCGTGTCGCTTTCTGAGCAAGAACAATTAACACTCTGCAAATATCTGTAAGTTGGCTTTCCTACAAGAATATTTTCCTCAAGGAAACTCTCGTTCCCAGACTGCCTTTCTCGCTCTAAGCGCGTTCACCCCTCCACATTCCAGCGAAGGTGCTCTCAGCATAAAGCTTTTCAAAAATTACTGCCGGAATGTTAGACCTCATAGTAAGCTCTAAATGCTAGAGTCCCTTGTGCTTAGATTTAGGTGCACGTTAAATAACCCGATATGGGACAAATTTCCGGAATCCTCCACTACGGCGTCTCTCATAATCATATCGTGGTTTTGGGACGTAAAATCCCAACAGTTATGATTATTATTATCACATAGTAAGTTCTATGGTGTACAGACCTCTCTTACTTACCATCGTCATCCATCACTCTTTCTTCTCCCCTTTCCCCTCCGCCGGTGTAGAGTAGCAGGCTAGAGCATGCCATCGCTCAGGCCGACCTCTCTGCCGTAAATAAACCTCACTCTATCTCTCTAAAGAAAACGCAAGAAGGAGAGTTGGAAGCAAAAAAAAAAATAAAAAAAAAAAACTTCGCCTGCGTAGTCTGTGGTCGACGCTGTACATTTGAAAGATATACACATACTGGCGTGCGCATGCGCGGTAACTATCTTGCAAAGTGTCAATAAGCGTTGCAGCGCGAGAAGGCGATATCAAAAAGAAAATGTAAACGTGCGCCGTTCGCTAAACTTCAAGGTTGGAGTTGGCTTGCACCGTGGTGGTTATACGCACGTTTCTTTTTTTTAATTCCTTGGCTTTATCTGTTTGCGCTGAAGCACTCCTACTCGGGTTCTTTCTTTCCTAGTTTTTTTTTTCTTCGACGATAGAGCATATTTGTAATAATAATAATATCTGGGGTTTAACGTCCCGAAATCACGATATAATTATGAGAGGCGCCGTAGTGGAGGACTCCGGAAATTTAGGCCACCTGGGGTTCTTTAACGTGCACCTAAATCTAAGTACATGGGCCTCAAACATTTTCGCCTCCATCGAAAATGCAGCCGCCGCGGCCGTGATTCGATCCCGCGAACTTCGGGTCAGCAGTCGAGCGCCATAGCCACTAGAACACCGTGCCGGGGCCGAGCATATCTGTGAGAGCTCGTGTAGTTTGGCGCCAAAAATGATCGTCACCGTCAAAGCGAAATGGTTAATTGGTTCCATAGAGAAGTAGTGCAACTCACTATGGGAGATAGACCACAGGGAAAATAAGTAGTTGCGTATAAACTGAAACGAAATTAATCAAATATATTTGTGAGAAAGCAAGCGTTAGCTGTGGAGCGATACCTGTCATTTGTAATCATATTTACGTGCAATCGTGCAAATGTAACCGTAAATATAAATGGCAGAGGTGAATTCCCAAGATGCGATTTGCTTTAGTAATTATTATTATTATTATTATTATTATTATTATTATTATTATTATTATTATTATTATTATTATTATTATTATTATTATTATTATTATTATTATTATTTGTTGTTGTTGTTGTTGATTGTTAAGGCTCAAAGATGTCCGTATGTATCAAAAATGTTCAATGGGCTTCCGGATAAAATATTTTCCGTAATATCAAAATATACCTTATAAAACACCCTGAAATATTCGCAAACCACGGTATCACAGTTTTGGTTATTCATTCCATTTCAAGTTGAAGATACAGTGAAAAAAACTATTTTCCACGATGTAGCCTTGATTATTAACAGCGTCTCACCACTTTTTCTTTTTCGAAACCTGCTGACCTGCTGTCAGGCCTAGTTACTCAAGTTTGTACGTGCTGCCGTTGAATATGGAAATAGATATATTATTAGTGACATCGTCATTGCTTTTGTTTTTTGCTGAGTCAGCAATTTTCGCAGCGCGGGGGGAAGTAAGCTCATTTTATGTAGGAGGGAAAAGAAATGCTAAGTGGATGGATGGATACTATGAGCTTCTCCTTTAAAACGGGACGTAGAGTTAATGAAATGGCGTAGAACTACACGCCATTACGCCCATCAGCACTGAGAGTGTGTTGCAAGGGTTTCAGCGGGAGGCCTAAACTCAGCCAGGCGGTGCCACAGTGGACATCACTTTCTCCCGCGCCAGTCTGTCGCATTGTGTTACGCGCGTTTCAACTTGGTTTCAAGCCAGCCCTTCAGCGGGCAGAAGATTGTCTCGTCGAAACAGTCGTCTGGTGTCTTGGCGAGACATGATGTGCCAGCCTCCAGGTAACAGCCTCCACGTACACGGAATGACTACTGCAGCACCAGCAGCAGCTCTCGTCAGAGAGGTGTCGACGCCCATTTCACCGAAACCCTCGGATTGTCTTCGGCGCATGACGTCCACGTTCCGGCCAGCGCCCTCCCGAAAGAATTCTTCGAAAGCTATTACTCGGGCCGCAGCTTTTATTGTTTCTTGTTTTTTTTTTGTACCCACAAATCAAATCGCCCGGTGTCAGTGCCTCCTCGGTCGTCCCTCACACTCCACCTCCTTTTTCCCCCCGTGCTGCACAGCCTTTTCGGTCCAGCTAGTACAATGAGGCCGTGACCACCGTCCCACCGTAGTCATACTTTCATCCTATGCTTATCCTCCCTGGAATCTTCTTTCTAAGAGGCCTGCTTCTCGTGTACGCTCCCTCGCTGCCTACACTTTTCTTTTTTTTTTTTTTTCGGTGACGTCCGCGTACTTTTCGTTCGACCGCGGTACGTTCATTACGTCACTGCAGCGGGCGCGTCACTGTATGACGTAACGGCTAGTCGCTCAGGATGGGTGCGCTGTCGTTAAACGTATTCAATTGAGATCATACATAACGATATGCCGCGTTACCCTCACCTGTTTCCTTAGTTGCGCGCGTCAACCAACCAAACGTGCCGGACATCCTCATTCTTGAGCGCATCTTATCGCGAGAGAACGAACCGCACAAACCCGCCGGAAAAACCGAAGAACTAAAAACACGACCTCCTCGCCAAGAGGGAGCGTTACTATGCCTAGCCGATTGCCAATCCGGAGTACCCCAGTGTTGCTACTGGCCAGAAGTCGAGTTTGGATGTGCGCGAACGCCTTTGACTGCGCGCGTGCCCAAATTTACCGTACTTATTTCTCCCGCTCAATGCAGGGTAGCCAAACAGCCACCTTTCGGGTTTGCAACCTTGCGTTATCTCTTTCGTTTATTCTCCTTTGGTCGTTAGGGCACAGGACGCTGCCCGATCTCAAGGCATCCTGGCAACACCTTCCAGATCCTGGACTAAGGGCGCGTCTCCTCAGCTCTCTTGTTAGATAAAGATGTTTATTCTCTCTCTTTCTATCTCTCTCTCATACACCTGTTTATTTGTTTGCCTACTTCATACTTGTGTGCGCTATCACACCTGGGGACTGTTCAAGCGCGTCTACCCTCGTGAGATTGCTGGGAAGGGAAACAAGTCACTACGTAGAAGGGCTAGGTTCCTCCCAATTATTATTTATTTATTTTTTCGTGAAGCTTCGTTCGGTCGAGGCGCCGTCATCTCAGTCGCCACTTGTTTTCTGTGTTACGCAACAAAGCGGCGTTTTAGGTCTCTCAAGGCAACTACTATTACGAGAGCCAGCGTCTCTTCTTCTGTATTGTGCGAAATCAACTGCCCCTTTGCGCTACAGCTTTTTCAACATTCCAATGACGGCGCGCAATCTGTGAGAAGTGTACTTTTAACAAGTACCACCGATACCATTCGCCTTCTGAGCTGTGCAAACGTGCTGACCTTTCCTCGCTCGAGGTCCGATGCTCTTACGAACGATTGAAGTACCTCTATGAAATTATACACAACAAAATAAAAATAAATCACGACCAATACTTTGAAATTAAACACAATGAAATTTCTCGACAACGTCATAGTATGTTTATTCCCCCGCCGTTTGCCCGAAATAATTGCTTCAAGTTTAGCTTTTTCCCTAAAGCCATTGCTCAATGGAACTTGTTACCAGACGACATTGTAACATCGCCTACCTTAGACATCTTTTTGGACAGAATTAATGACTACCTGAAATCATGACCCCACTTAGGTATCTGATTTCTCTAGTGAATGCTTTCTGTATGTGTGTGTTTTCCTTAATTTTTGCTCTACCATTTTGAACTGTTTCCAAGTGTCTGATATATTCGTTATACACTATTGTTAGTACTTTAGTGTTATAAAATATGTTATAGATCATCAAAAGTGTGATATACCTTACTGTACCATATTTTCTTAAAAAGGCATTGTGCTACGTTGTGCTAAGGGAGGAGGATTGAGGGAGGGGGGAGTTGAACGAAACTGGTTCGCACGACCGCTAAACAGCGTCCAGTAGCATCATGTTGTGTGGGAGAACCAGTGGCATAGCTTGGCCGCTCGCCATTGACGTCACAGTGCGAGGAAACGTCGAGATGGGGCACTTAGACGCTGAACAAGGTCACGGCACGCTCCGATGACGTCAATGCAGGGCGACCGCCTGACGCCTGCCTCTTCTTGCTCGAGATGAAAACAAGAAATTTCTGCTACCTTTGAAGAAAGGACAAAACAAAACGGAATATACCTAAGTGGCCGTATTCCAAACTATAGACTCCCAGCGTACACAAACTCGCTGGTTTGGCGTTGCCTTTTTTGTAAACCAGATGAGCCGTTGTGCGTTCTCGGTGGTTCTGGCGGAGAAGCAACGTCTTTTGCGATGCATTTCTCGCCACTTAAGCCCGCGTTACGCAACCACACCTCGACGCCTCGAAGGCAGTGCTTCGCGCCGCACGTAGAACAGCGACATGCGGAACGTTAATGAGCCGCGGCAATTCTGAAGACAACGCGAGGCGTACTCCGCAAAGGCGCGAAAATGGCGACGTTTGTGCGCGTATACATACGGTCGCAGAGGTCGTAAGCAATGCGACCGTCACGAAAACATGCGGCTATAGGGGGCAAAATGTCAAACTAAGCGCGCAGTAGCAAACGATTCTTAATTCTTCGACTTTTCTCTAGTCATGTACAGAGTGACCCGAGATCAGACGTTACTAAACGAAATCTGTACGCAGACATGTTGGCTAGATCTGATGTGAATGAAAGGAAGAAGCTAATAAAAGCCGGTATATAAAGAAGCGCCCGATAGATCATCGGGCGCGTAGTCCGAAGGCTGCAGGTTCGATCCCTGCCGGCGGCAAGTTGTCTTTTCGTCCAATATACTTTCTTCACATCTATATCAGAATTACTACAATACAGTTAAGAGTGCAACTAACGTACCCTATACCGTCCTTGGCTTCTTTATATGCCGGTTTTCATTAACGCTGTGTCAAACAAAGAAACGAGCCTTCAAAGAAAGAGGTGCAAGGCAACATAGGCGGAAGATCCCTATAGATAACACCATGAAATATGATCGGTGTACCGTAGGAAGGAAACAGAAAAAGGAGAAGGAAGGGAGGTTAACCACAAACACTTCCGGTTGGCTACCCTACCGTAGCGCCGAACTAAAGTATGAATGTGTCTCTATCAAACAGGACGCACGTTAATGTCTCAGCCCGGAGATTCCGTCTGATGAAGAAAAAAGGAAATATATAGCATTGTTCTTATTCTGCTTCGCATGTACGCGTCGTTCGGAATCGCTTGGTGCTTGCTGAATGCCACTGCATAAGCCGAACTGCAGTGCATGCTGTGACACTTTGCACGCATTTCGAGTCTTCTACGCCAGACACTGGGACAACACCAGGACAACCAGTGTCGTTCTGGGTATTCTGTAGTGTGTGTTCTCTAGTTCTATGGATTCATTAAATCATTACAAACGAGCCCAGCTGAATGCATTAACGTGATAGTGCACAGCGGTAGCAGCAGGACGCACGGACTGTGTGTATCGTTGGACAACCGGCGTTCTTGCGGATACTCGAGCGCTTATGCGTGACGTGAAAGACCCTCTGTGACGTCACACTTGAGCGACGGGCATCCTGTGGCACTCGAGAGTACACAAACATGCGACCTGAAAGTAAGCCTGACGACGTGCCACGTGACGGCTAAGAAAAGTCTCGCGCGTTATACACCATTGTATGCCTGCTGCGCAGCCATTTCTGCAGCGGAGAAAATAGTGACCGCGATGATCATGGCTTCAGTGTCTCTCTTTCTTTCTTCTATCTTCTTATGTAGGGATTCGTGCTCACGAAATTGGCCTCATTTCCCTTTCTTGGCGCACCGCGGCGCAACGTCAGCGGCCATTGCGCAACAGGTGGGTAAGTCCGTTCTCGCTTTGTTCGCTGCTACTGCTGTTGTTGCTGACGAAGCCATTGTTGCTGCTGCTCGGTGCTAGCAATGCTTGGCTGACGTCGTATGCAGCACTCCTTCAGCACCCCCCAGGCCTCGCTCTCGCAAAGAGCGCCCCGCCCAACGAAGAGGCTTTCGGCGTTCTTGCTGGACAGGATACTTCCGTCTTGGCCGGCGCAATGTGTCGATTTCTTTTCACTCGATTCGATGCCTTTCTTGTCATTTGCTGCTCACGACTGGCTGAAGATCTCGGTATATGGTACTGCTTGATGGCGGCATCTCTGACACTCGTACAATTTATCCGTTCGGAACACGAAACCTGAAGTAATCAAACTTAAGGCCACCACAATTATCTCGCTTTAAGGCCATGCGTTACGGACCAACCTCCTACTAAGCACCGCGACGACCGCTGCGCAATGTCTAAAGCTAGTCAACACTCATTCACAGAGATGGCTCAGGCGTGTCCTCAATGCCTCGCGTGGCATTTACGCACGACGACGACCCTTTTAGGTCCGTCCCTTCTTCGTGTGCAGTGTGCGTGACGGGCCGGGAGACAAGCATCATGCTATACACTACACGACGATGGATGACCTCCTGGCTGTGCTCGGACAAGAATATATTCGTGATGAAATTTCGTGCAGCGCTCACGAACACCAACCACCAATCATGAACACGAACCAGCGCGCTCAACTTACAATCTTAATAAGGGATATATTGTTGCACAAGCAATGCCCGCGTATACCGTCCGCCGGCCAGCGCAAAGGAGAATGGTACATCGACGATCATCTGGCTTGGGTACTGTATTGCCTTGTTCTCCGTGATAACCTTAATCAGTGAAGTGCGGCCAGTCACAGATCCAGGTAATATGGTTTTAACAGTGCCGGTTTACCGTACGGTAAAGCCATACCGTCGTGGTCGGCACGTGGCTTTTTAAAATGTTTTCGCCACGCGAGTAGCTTATTGTGTATGGTATAACGTGATGAGATGATCAAGGTCGTTAATAGAGGTCTTTCAGATAAAAAAACAAGTGACGATGCCGACCACGACGGTACGATATTACCGTACTTACCGTACGGTAAACCGGCGCTGCTAGAACACCATGCATTTAGCAGCCCCTCGAGCTTTTCTCTGAACTCTGTGCGGACAATGCCGAACACGTCGGCATGGTCGTATACGCCGCGGCTCAGCGCTGAACTGAATTCTGTCTGATTTTTTTTCGTGCCGTTGCCACAACCACGCTATGTATGCGATAATAAGGCAAGCCGTGTATGGGGGAGGGCTCCGGAATACTTAAGATCGTATATGTACGCATACTGCCTTTCTGTCAAGTGAAACGGTTGTAGACTCGTCAAGCTGTTCGAGGACAGCTTTTGTGCTACGATCCCCCCCCCCCCTATCTGCATCTGTATACAGGAATGCAAATGAAACAACTTCAATTTCAATTTTACCTGGTGTTCTCAATCTAAGGTACCCGGGTGTTTTTTGCATTTCGCCCCCGTCGAAATGCCGCCACCGCGGCCGGGGAATCGAACGCGCACCCTCGTGCTTACCCAACATCGATTTTACCGGAATTCGAGGAAACATCGAAAAACCGGGAAATTTGAAGATTTCCGAAGGCTCGGCGCTACACCACAACCTGCTGTGCTACTACTGCGGACACATGATACACTACAGAGGTGACTGCTGCAAAACTCTCCCCCCCCCTCTCTCTCTTTCTGAAGGCCACAAAGAGTATATGCTCGTACTCGTACCTATGGTATATCGCGGTCGCCCGCCACACGACCACTGCTGCCGCTAAACCCTCGGGGCCGAGCGAGGCTTCCTGGCGGGGGTTGGCGCAAGGGGAAAACCAGTTTCACGCAGCCGCCAATGGGTGAAAGTGGCCCGCCGTGAACGTGCAGCCAGCGCACGCGGGCCGTTGACGACGACGGAGACGCTGTCGATGGGGGGAACCCTACCCTGCCCGACACGCGGGACAACAATGCGACGTGTCTAGTCGTCCCACGCAGTCAACTTCGGTCTCTCTTTTAAAGACGATAGTCTTTCTCGGGGAACTTAGACGCGGAAATTTTGGTCTGTTTGTCTTTCGGTTTGTCTGTCTTTCACCCGATTCAGCCACCCGGCCAAAGTTTAACCACTTTCTGAACGCCCAGCCATCTTGCATTGCTATCGCCGTTCATACTTGTGAACATTGTCTATCAAAAAGCAAATGTTACCCATACCTGAGGCACAACATTAATACGTAAGTATTAGGTGGTGCGTTCCTCTACTAGAAAATACATAGATACGTAATTCTAAAGGCCCTAGTGTTTCTTGCGCTGCTGCTGAAAATGCTAGTGTTTTTTTTTTTTTTTTTTGCGCTGTGCTGCAAATGCGACGCTAGGAGCCAGATGCTGTGATTCAACATAGAGGAGGACTCACGTAGTACGGCCGGCAGAAGACTATCGTCTTTCGACGACATTTGCAGCGAAGCACGCAGATACGCGGCCAATTTTTTTTATTATTATTATTGAAGCACCTGCCGTGGTAGCTTGGCAGCTAGCGTGCAACGCTGCTGCACTCGGGGACGCGGGATCGAATCCTGGCCACGGAGGCCGCATTCCGGTGGAGGTGAAGTGCCAAAACGCACGTGAGCTTATAGATGGCCTCCACTGACGTCACTGAAAGCGCCGTGTGGGAGCACCAGCATGTGGGGACACGACGTTTCGATGTCGCATTAATGTCATCAAAACGTCACATGCAGGGTCTTTCATTATTCACGCACAGAGACGTTCCTGCCGCATCGTTTTCACATAGACGCGACTTGTTTGTCGTCAAAGCCGCCATCGTGGAGTCCCAGTTCCTTTCAGAAGCTGCTTCCATGACGTCAGGTGCAAGCCATCTATATTTAGGTGCGTGCTAGTCAAAATTATTTCGGATTTGCCTACTATACGACTTTCCGCGTAGTCGTAAAAACCGCAGAAATTTAATTTTGAATTTGTTGAAGGCCGAAAAACTTTATTTAGCATCCTTTGCCCCGTGAAAAATATGTGAAACACCGAGTTGTTGAAACAAATTCTCAGTCGGGACAGATGATGCTTCCTTTAATCTTTTTCTTTTCTTTTTTTTTCTGACCATCTTCGCGGAACGTCGACAGGACGACACGAAAAGTGCCGCGAAATAGCTTCGACAGTCAAGCTATCGTCTCAAACATCCAATTTGTCACGCGCCGAAATATCAATAAGAACATCTTTAAACATGCGCAATTACGGCTACCGTCGTCATTTAATGTGTACTGAAAATGAGGCTAAGGACGATAAAAGCAGGACGGTGGTGTAAACTACGATTCATAGTGGAGAACCTTCGTGTTGTTGCGAAGTTTTCTGCTGAGTTAGATCGGGCTGCGAGAAAGAAGCGGAAGCGTAAACAAACGGCGCGTCGCAGGCAGGGCCTCGCACCAAACGCGTTTGCACATCAGCGCCAACCGGCATACGTAGATTCATACACACCTATGTTGACCTGCTCTGCGACGTGGCTTTTAACGCGTGCAGTGAGGCTCCGCAAACGACATTCACGCGCGGTATTTTTATTATCGACGCGGGGAATCCTGCGTTTCGAGTGTTTGCCCGGTAAACACTAAGGGCCGCGCCACGCCCACGCCGAGCTCGAGATGCCGTCGAAGCATTGCGATGGTGGGCTGATTTCGCTCACAACGCATACTTCGGGCAACTGAGCAAGCGAGCTAACGGAAAGGACGCGCCCCTTTCGTCTCGTCCACTCGCACGGAGTCGCCGTCACCTTTCGAAAGCAAACGACCCGTCGAACCAAGGCTGCCCCACCGGTGGCCTTCAAACATTTATATATACGAATATAAATGCAGTGTCCTTGGTACGGAGATTAATGAGCAATAAGATGCGCAGGTCCAAGTACATATGAAAAGATATTTAATTCCACGTTTCGGCAGAGGACAGGCCACTCTTGAGAAAGTAGAAACATCGAATTAAATGTGTGTATATGTGTTTTTTGTACGTGCGGCCTGGCGCTTCTGATAGATAGATAGATAGATAGATAGATAGATAGATAGATAGATAGATAGATAGATAGATAGATAGATAGATAGATAGATAGATAGATAGATAGATAGATAGATAGATAGATAGATAGATAGATAGATAGATAGATAGATAGAAACCAGTCCCTCTATATATAAGTCGGATATTATATGACAAAATGGCCTTGACAAAATTAGCAAAGTAACAAAGTGGCTGACAAAATTAACGAGCAACGTTCCCTTGATGATGATGATGAACGAACTTTATTTAATTAGCAGAAAGATCCCCCTCCCCCTTTCAGAAGGGGGGACCCAACCTAGACGTCGGCCAAGATCCCGTGGGCCCTGGCAGCGTCTTCGGCCTGCCGCACTAAGCGTGCTTGTAATTGTGAGTCGGAGCTGAGGAGCGCGGCCCTCCACCCACGCCCGTCTGGGAATTCGTCCCTCATGGGAGCCTCCGGGCACGCCCAGAGCATGTGGCTCAAGTCCGCCCTGTTATTGCAAAATTTACGCGTTCCCTTAACTCTTCTTTTTACTTCATATGAAGGGCCATTTCATCAAACAAGCGAATCACTCACTCCCTTTCATTTTTTTTTAGCATATCTAATCGATGTTTATGTGAGTACACGTATGAGCTAATTGTGAAGAAGCACGTTGGCAGCTGTGGCTCATGTGCTTCGGCAGAAACGCGTGAGGCCATAAATACGTTCGATGACGGCAATCCACGTGCCCGGCCTTGTGACACGTGTATTAGCGATTAGCGCCCAGATACTTTCCTCGTCAGTGTGCTTGCTTCTGGACGAGCGCCGGGAATGTTTAATGACGCCGCTGCTACGACCGTCCGAGACGGCACGGACGAGTGTTTTGGACAGCGCGACATAGCACGTCTGCGCTCTCGTCTCTTCTTCCCCGATACACGTTCCTAAAAGCTCATTCGATCAAAATGCTGAAACACATTCTGAAACAGAAGATAACGCAATGCTACACTGAACCACCAAGCGAGCATTTTGTTATTCGGTCGCTGTGGCTGTATGCGCGCCTGCGCACGTGATACGCCCGTCAAGCATACACTCTAAGAAAAAAAAAAAGAAAGAAAAAGCAGAGTATGTTTTACTCTTTTCGGTTTTGCCCTTTTCTTTTTTAGTCGCCCACGCAGGCCCAATGAAATTCAAATTAAAAAAAAAACTTGTCATGTTGTCACTGAAGCCACTTGCAGCGAAAGGGAATTCATTTCTACCGGTGAAGACACGCGTAGGCCCGAGCGGATGCCGTCGAAATCTATAACGTCACTTCGTGTTGTTGCTGGATACTCAAGGTGGCTTTGCCACCCGTAGTGCCATTATCGTGCTTTTGCTAGCTTACCGAGCGTCCGTTCGCGATGCTTTTGGTGTTGTAGAAGGGCCATTTTACTAACCCGAGAAATTGTTCTCTCTTTAGTGCTTTTTTTACTATTCCATTATTTGTTTATTTCTGATTTTCTATGCCGTCCTTCTTTTTCTTCCCCGTCCAAGTGTTCTCGCAGTCTTTTGCTGTTCAATCCAGTGGAGAGCCCCGTTTCTCTGAATCCGTACGTACACAAAACACATGTAGCTTCTGACAATACGCAACCCTCCGTTTTGCCATAATAGAAGGATCTACTATACTCCAGTCTTCACGAGACGCCAATCGATTCTTTAAACGTGTGCGCCATCTCGTCTCGTGCTACCCGAACGCGCCGATGAACGACTGACTAAATCGAATGAATGGTCGAAAGCAGTCGCTTGTAGAATGCCGCCTGAAGCGTGAGTGAGTGAACGTGGCAACGAAAAACATAAGAACCAGACTGAAGACAACAAAAAAAAAAAAAAAAAAAGAAAAAGAAACATGACTATAGGGGAGGAAAGTACGTAGCACAGATCTGGCAAACAAAGCAGTCGAGTTAGAAGAAGAATCTTGGCACGATTTCTCCGAGGCAAACTGTATAAGCTTCGCACCCAAGGACAGAATTGTAGCCCGCTGCATAACACGTGCGGCCGCAACAGGTTCACTGTTTCTTTTTTTTTTTCCTTCTCGGTTGAGTGAGCTGAAGCAGCTCCGTCGCGACTGCAACAACAAAGTGTCTCTGGCACGCAGAGCAAGCATTCTGCCGTTGTTTTAATGCATGTGGACCCGCTCAGATGCCCCCGCAAACAAACAGACTCTCTGCTTCCAAGTTTTTCAAGGCCGCAATTTTTATGAGTTCAAAGGCCACCACTATGGTACGACCAACCTTTTTACCGTTTTTATCAGATATATTTTTCTTATTACCAACTGCGTTCTAATGGGCATCACAGTTGCGAGAACCAAAGAAAGCCTTGGTGAAGTTTTGGAAGGGTTCGGGACTGACTCACCGTCTGTGACGTCGAGCACAAAACAATTACTGTGTCGGAGGCACCAATAGTGGGCCTTTCTCTGCTCTTAGAACCGGGCTCAGTCTTGGTTAACCTCCCTGCCTTTCCTTTATCTATCTATCTATCTATCTATCTATCTATCTATCTATCTATCTATCTATCTATCTATCTATCTATCTATCTATCTATCTATCTATCTATCTATCTATCTATCTATCTATCTATCTATCTATCTATCTATCTATCTATCTATCTATCTATCTATCTATCTATCTATCTATCTATCTATCTATCTATCTATCTATCTATCTATCTATCTATCTATCTATCTATCTATCTATCTATCTATCTATCTATCTATCTATCTATCTATCTTCTAATGTCTGTCTGTACCTACTTTTGACGCTGTCGTTTCTTGCCGTTGCCTATACTTGACGTAACTATGTTATTATTAAAGAACGATTTGTATCCTTTCTTCGGGCCATTTTGCTCATTTTCATTCATTTTGTCTCTATCCACTTTCTTTTTTTTTGTCTTTGTTCAGCTGTCTTCTAGAGGCCACGGTCGTAAAACGCCGTCGATTTTTCTGCCTTCGAATCCGTTATTCGATACGTCATTTCACTAGAACAACTAACCCGTTCGAACATGTCAAGCTACACAAAGCTACACGTTTCGCAAATATTTAACACATTTCTCAACTCTTTGAGTACATCTGCCTTAGAGACCCAATCAAGAGCGTTTAAACCCGACATGCCCACATCCGAGCTCGAAAAGATGAACGCCAAACTTCTAAGCTCCTTTTCCAGCATTATCATTCAGCAGGTGTATGATTGAACTGCCTTGCAGGCGTTGGAATCTATATTTCATAATCCGGAGTATAAAAGAGCAATCTACTTTGATGATTTGGTGGCGCTACACTAACAGAGAAGAAGTGAGAATATACAGGGACAAGCACATACAAGGACATACAAGGACAAGTCCTTGTCCTTGTATATTACCAACTCGCCCATACCATACCAACCATCCAAATCACTACGCTTCTGGAGCGAACCATCTTGGTTGTTGTTTTGGGGAGGAGCGAGGAGGGGGGCGAGGCGCTTTCATCCGCCCAAGACGCTACACTCTTGTTTGCGGAGAGCGCAGGAAAGGCGTCCGCCGCAGTCACGTCGATCGGTTGTGCAAGCCTTCCGTTGACGTAACCCACCGCGGCCGCCGGCTGAGTGTCCTACACTCATTTTGGAAGTAGCCTGCGCGTAATCTTTATCTACTGCTACGCCGGACTATGTAAGCCGGTGCACTGGCGGAGGAAGCGCGTATGAAATGGGACACCACTGTGGCAGCTGCGACGGCTAAATGTGGCTTTGGAGGAAACGAACGACACCCGCTACACGTGAGATAAAACGGCACAGCGGCCGCTGCGGAAGCAAGGCTGCCCGCCGTCGTTTACTGTCCGATGACGTCATCTGTACGGGCACTGCGGAATTCGCGACTCGATATAACCGTGTGAGTCTCCGCGATGCGCAGCGCCACTGAAAGCCGCGTAGCGGCGGCCGTTGGAGCCGCTCGCGGGTCGCGTAGCAGACGCCTCATTTGCGCGCGTGCGATTCGCCGGTTGTGCGCGGTCCCAGATAATTACTTTTGCGGCAACAGTGTGCGCAAAGGAGCCGCACTTTATAATAGTGGACATGTGTCCGATGTCAATCGTAAGTACACCGCTTTCTTTATAACGTCCCGATCACTAACGCCTGCATGCGTTGACGCGTGAACCAATGTTTTTTTCTCGACACAGTAGCTTCGTTTACGTGCCATGTGCTGATATAGTAGATTTTGAGGGAGCGCTGTCGCACCGGCGTATAGATTTCACAGGGTGGGCCACGTGAAGGGTCAGCGTTGGTAAAACTTTGAAACCAGCACGATAAACTTGTAAAAAAATAAACGATAAGCTTGTCATCATCGGCGCAGAAGCGCACAGCGAACATTCTGCACCGATGATCGCATTCCAGTGCCATCAATAGGTAGAATGCAGCCGATTTCGTACAGCACACGTGTGATTCCACGGCGCTTTTTTAAAGGAGCCGTCACCTGCCCCACATTCTCTCGCATTGCGCTTCGCGCCATTCGTTTTTCAAGTGAGCCATGGTATAGTGTCTTATCAGTAATAACCTCATGTGAATTGTAGTGTCTACAATGCAGGCGAGGCGACCAAGTGTAAACGTAGTAGCGTTCGCTGAAAACGTAGCGACAAAAAAGAAGAAATAAAAAACACGGTAATCGTTTCTAACACTGCCGTAAACAAAGCGCGATTGCTTAGCTTCTACGTCGTACAGCCGCAATCCACCGCCGCCGTCGCTTTCGCTCATGAAATAGCACCGGAAAACCGGTCATGGCGTCTACATATAGTGGCACGACTCACTTTTGAACAGGGCTTAAAAGGTAACGAACTCAAGATGAGGAAAAGCAGGGAGCTCAATCAGACGAGCGTCCGGTTTGCTACCCTACTCTGGGGTAAGGAAATGGGAAATAGAAAGAGAAAGGAGAGAGAGAACAGGAGCGCTGCCCCAGAGTTTCTCTGCCATACACGACTCTGGTATTCGATTGGAAATTAAAACAAGTTGGCGTAGATGTCGTGAGGTGGTGCGTTTCCCGTGCAGCTGCGTGACACGCGCTTTAACATTGATTTTAAATATGTTCTACGCTATGTTAGCCGTTCATATTTCGTAGATGATGCGTGTGCGCTCACACAAACCCCACAGGTTATCTCGCTTTCAAAATTTTGCGTAACGACTCATTTAAACACTGGTGTGCTGTGTTCCGACTATGGACCAGAAATAAAGCTCTCGAACAGAGGCGTGGCCAGAGGGGAAGTTGAGGGTTCAACAGGCCACCTTTCTAAGTTGTTCAGCTTGTATGTTGTTTGTTCCTCCCATGGAAACACGGCTTCTGTTGCAGGGAATCGAACCGGCGCCCTCGCATTAAGGCAGCGTAACGCCATGGCCGCTACGCTGCCTTGGTAGGCCATAAGGATACCCAGTCATAATTCGCGTCTCAAATGGATAAAAAAAAAAAAACCACACGACGCCTGAAAAGCCGTGTTCTCGCTTGATCAGTTTGCATCTCAGGGTGCTGCTGCTGCGCAATGCTACCTACGACCGGCGGGACTGTCGCCGATGAGGACACGGCGTTGTGCGGCCGGATCAGTACACCGCGCCCTTGCGTCGTCGGCGCAGCAAGCAAAGGCAAGCACGGCGAGCGCGTGGGGTCAGCGTGCCACACGCGGTTGGCCAACGTCGACGGCGCAGCGGGACTTCGCGTTTCCTAACTGCACCGAACGAGACGGCGGTCGCCTCCGTCGCTCACACCGCCGTATCGTGTTACGTCTCAGTTTCGCGCCCTAGAGGTCGCCATAAGGTCGCCTTGTTTATTGGGGAAGGGATCGACAGAAACGCAAGCGTTGCAGCACGGTGTATAAACAACGGAACGCCGCAGAAATAGGGGGCTGGTAGGAGTGAAAAACAGACAGAAAGATAGGCGGAATGCTAGGGCTGCAGTATATCAAACGATACCCGGTAGTAACAAAATGGTAGGTGGGTGGCTACTTGATGCTGCCACCGTTTCAAGAGGAATACCATCGAAGATCATGACAACTGGGTCAACATCCCGCACGGACTTTTTTCATAGTTCTTGTTTTTTATTTCCTCTCATCAGTTCCGCTTGGAGTAGTCAGACCTCATTATAGCGAAGTCGCGTCTGACACGGAAGCTGTTTCGCTATATCCGAAAATTTGCTATAAACGCATATTAGTAGCACTGAATCAATGGCAAGATTAATCTCCGTTTACTTTGTTATAACCGATAATTCGTGAACTCAATGTTCGTTATAACGAGGTTGAACAGTGTTCCAAATCCGGATTCTTGAAGAAAAATTGACCTCGTCACCCACTTCGCTCATGCCACGTACAAAGGGAGAATACGGCGGCTGCTATATGATGGGCTGATGTCACGCCCTGCTACAACGAATGCGTCAGGTAGGAAGTCGCGTTGCATTATTAGCGCATCGCATGCATGTGAAAAGCGGTAGTGGAGGCGAAGTGATTCAGTGTGGCGAGGCAATGGGGTTGTATACTTTGCTACAGCCCGTTGTCTTGAGCAGGGCTCAGCCTCCGTCGGATGCGAATCAAATAATGGAAAAGAGCTCGGTAATGCGCCAGGAAGGCTAATTACACTGATGCGACAGAAGAGAGGACAGTGTCGAGGCGGGGTTATGGCGTCTCCCGCTGCGTAATGCAAACGCGGCCGGGCGTGTCGCATCGACGCACGCCATCACCCATACAGTACACCGGGTACAGTGATCCGCTTGGAAGGAAGAGCGTTTGTACGGCTCTGTTATTATTTTTTTTTCCGGGTTCGTGTTTGTCGTCTGCCGTCGGTTCACTATTTAAATCGACACCTTGCAAAACAGCCACGGCGCATGCGCGAGCAAGGTCATTTTCCACGCGAACAGCCTCGACCACAGACTAGCAGGCAAACATTATTATTTTTTTTTTCCATTCAGCACTCGTCCTGGCTTTCCTTTCTTTAGTTTCTCTCTGCATACCATGAAGCGTGGCGTTCCCATAGTAATTTTTGAAAGGCTTCTGTGGTGCTTGTGCACCTTCTCTGGAATGTGGAAGGGTGAGGTTAGAGCGAGAAGTGCAGTGTGGGAACGGGAGGTTTCGTGTAGACCTTTTCACAGGAGAGAAAAGCACCGCCATGCTGGGCTGGCTGTGGCACCGGAGTAAGAAAGTAAGAAAGCTGACGTCACAGCTTCGACAGTGCATTCGGGGGGGGGGGGGGGATCACGCCTGCTAACACAGCCCAGAGAGGATTATGGCGGCGTCCACGGAGCCGCTTGTGTAAAGGTCTATAGAAAACATTCTTGCAGTAAAGCCAACTTACAGATGTTGCAGAGTGTGCGCTCACTATTTCGTAAAGTGTCAAATTCGCCAAAATCAGTGTCATTAGAATGCGTGTACCGACACACGCTCACTGTGACTCAGGTTGTTGTCGATATATGCATACGCGATAGCGTCGCTAGATCTAGCTGAAGACGGTGTTGTTGTTTACAACAGTGGACAGCTACATTTAGCCGACGTTCGCCAACACTGGCCATAATTTAGCCAGCACATGACAACACAAGTTTTGGTTGAGTGCGCGTTATTACTGGACTCCTTTACCCGCCGTTAGCAACTCGCCGAAAGAAAGCGGAGGGAGGAGGAGGTCTTGCGCTAAGGTACGTTTTTCGTGTATGACACCTCCCACGTATATTTGACCGCGAGCGAAACGCGCGAGACTGTGGGACACCCCGTCGACGGAAGTTTTCACGGGGAAACATTGCTTCCGCGCCGCTTCCTGCTGAGAACGAGTTTCCGGAAGCGCTTCCAGCCGCGTCCGGTTACGCAAACGCGTGGCGACCGCGCACCGAAAAGAACAACCTGTTCGCGTCTTTCTTTCTTTTTTTTTTTTACTTCCGCGCTTCGACTTGCTCGGGCATACATTTGCTTGTTTCGGCGGTAAACTTGCCCTCCAGACTGTTCTGTAATAGCGGAGGCAATCGCTGCGTATATCGTACCTCTTCGATTGTATAACGCGCACTCCTTTGCAAAGCTGCGCCTGATATTCGCCGGCACGTATCTCGAAAAAGAAAAACAAGAAATGTAATGACCGCGATTGGAACACGCCCTGCACCAGTTTGTAACACACGTACTAACAAATGAAATCTCAGCGACTGTTCGCTTCTCGCCATTTTTTTTTGTTTATTTCTATCTATGAAGGGAAATAATGGCGAAGAAGCATCATTGGATCCGGGTTACAATGAAGCGAGCGATTGGCGCCTTATCGTTACCGAATACCCAGAGCATATCCTCTTCGGCGTTGTCCGGGGCGTTTCATATACGACGCTGACGACCACGAAAGCCTTTAACAAACCTGCATCGCGGACGATCCGGGTGGCCAGCCAGCGCATCGTTACAGCTTTTATCTATTTATCCCTCTTTTTTATAGCTTTATTATCGTACCTCAATCTAACCTGCTCGTGATGTTTAGTACTCTATTTTTTTTTTTCCCTGGCAGCAGGCAGAACGCCACAATCGAGAAGTATATTACCGATATGTCCCGCAAAATGGTGTATGCCTAAGTGACCGCGGCGGCTCGCCTGTTCGCGCAATTCATTACATTACCTAAAACAGCCGTCCCCAGATCGCTGCAGTGAGCTGTCGAGATATCTCCCTTTCTTTTATTTTTTTTTCTTCTGGAAACTCTCCCGGTCAGTGGACATTTGTAGTCGTCCATCGCAACCAGCACCACCTAGACTATTCAACAGTCTAGGTGGTGTTGTCGCAACCCGACGTCCATCCCTCCTCCTGCGACAGCGTGAACCCATATCTCAGTGCTCTGGCTGGCCGAGCGGGGCAACGACTTCTGTCAGTCACTGGGAGAGAAGGTGATCATCCGTTCGGCGGAAAGTCTTTTTTTATCTCCGACTTCGCTGTCGGGAAACTACTTCCCCTCCTCCACCCCACTTTTTCTTTTCCTTTTCTGGTCCTGCTTTAGTTCCGCCGGGAAATACGGCAGACTCGCAGCCCCGCTTCTCGTCCTCCCAAAATTTTCCTCTCGTCGCGAGCCACCCCCACCCGAGAGGGACCTGTCCCCAAACAACGTTCAGCTGTGATGGGAAAGTGACGAGCTACTCGAAACACGGACTAGTCGGCTCAGCGTCGTGTATCGGAATGCCCATCGCAGGTGTCTGAACGAATGTGTTTTTTCGGTGAAGTTATCGGTGCTTTTGTAAGTTAGTACGAGTACGCGTCATAGATATACTGCATGTAAAACTGTGTGCTTGGGTGAGGGAGTGGGGCAAGGGAGAGGAGAGTAAGTAACGCCAGCACTCGAACACATTTTGTCATGCGATAACCCTGCTGCCTTCTGAAAACGGAGACTTGGCTATTAAAATGAACCTACAGTATAAACGTTGTTTCAGCTGTCAGGTTCATCAGATTTGCAGTTCAAGAAACAAAATAACTGTTCGCATTCGTTTGTAAGGGTGTGATGTATGTTTGCCTGTATTGCATGCATACTGGCAAAAGCGACCCGCACACCCGCTTACTTTTTTCAGCACTGTTCCGACCGATACCGCGCACTAGAGTTACTGTATATGCTACCTTTAGGTATACTGTATATGCTACCTAAAGGTAGCATATACAGTAACTCTACCGCGCACGAAGGTACCGCGCCGCTCGCGTCAAGATGCCGCATTTCGCGGTTCTCTCGCCTTCACTTTCGTCAGGTGGCGGCGGCGGCGGGCGAAAGTATCCGCGCCAAGGAGGAACGGCGGGGCTTCCTGCAAGGCGCAACCCGCCCTCCTCCTCCGCCGTGAACTCTTTTCCTCGTCCCTGTTTCTCTTCTCGCTGCGCGAAACAATGGGGCGAGAAGCGGGAAGTGACACATGCTGCGTAAGCGTGTCCTTGCCGGCAACAGCGTTTCCTCAATAAACGTCTGCATTTAGAACGAGGCGACGACGACCAAGTCTTCGGTGCCATACCCCATCGAGGTGCTCGATCCGCGAGAAGAAAAAAAAAACGGGACAGAGGGAAGCACTGACGTCGCTGAAATCGCCATGTTGGAGTCAACCGACATGGCAGGACGCGAACTTTGCGATGCGGCGTTGATGTTATCAGTACATCGCATGCAAGTTGTTCCGTTACTCGTGCACGGGGGCCAATACCGTTCCAGTGGCGTCGGTATCGCATTGAAGCAAGCTAACCGTCACGTGATGATGCTGCGTCGACGTCATCGAAGCCGCCATGTGGCAACGCCTCTTAAACTGCATGGTGGAGTACCAGTACGTTAAGAACCTGCTTCCATGACGTCACTTCAAAGATATCAATACAATGACGGTACGAAGTCGGCCGCTCCTTGGCCTGGCTGACGTCTCAACCTTGCTATGAAGTCTTGTGTGGCATGTGGTGTGAAAACATAACGAGTGTTTATGTGTATGCAAGTACGGATAGTGACACGCTGATGATTAGGTTCATGACGTCCGTAAGGAAAGAACACATTAGTAACGAAGCACTCGCGGCCGTGTAATACTATGAAAAAGAAGCTCCAAAATTTGCTTCGTTCACGAATACTAACTCTCATCGCGAAATTCGATGTAAGCCTGTCGGATCACAATCTGACCATTGGTAAGCCAGAATAAGAGCCAGCAAAAAAAGACGGGCAGGTGATTCCGCATTGTTGCTCGTCAGCTCTCTTTGAGAGCCTCCTGCGCGTGCATCTTACCGATGCGATCACTATCAACATGCACGAATAATTTAGTTGGTTTACGTTTAACACAACGAACAGCGTTGTGCTCGCATCGAAACGCGTGGTAAGAACAGTATAGTGCACAGGCACCGCTCACACCGCAATAGAGACACCTTTTCAGATTTGCGATGACAACAATGCGATACTTGACATCTTCATCCGTTCGCGATTATCTTCTCCACGAAGGTCGTATGGTCTCAGTTTCACCGACGCGCAGAAGGTGGCTACATTCAGCGCCACTGTCAGAGGATTCGACGCAAGGCGAAATTCGGAAACATCCGACGTAACGCCACCGTCACTCTCTCCACGTGAAAGTTCTTGCAACATGAGTCATCACTTCCGGCGCGGTCGGAGCATAAACGTGGTCTATAGCTGCACCGGTTCATTGCACGGGATCGCGCAATTCTCGGAACCCGCAATACTTATATGCATGTATACGCGGCATGGGCCGAACGAGCTGCACCACGGTGTGAACAACCACGCGACGAGGACGGTGCCATAAAAACGCGGCTAAACGCCTCGGGCGGAAGTTCCGGGCGTCTCGCTCACAACATGGCGTAGGTCGAAAGAAAAGCATACTTCCAGTATTTTTCGTGCTTCTTTCCGACGGAAGGAAGAAGGGGAAAAAAAGGGTCCGAATCGCGGGCAGCTTACGCGCTGTTCGCTTGTGCGTGACGCCGTTGATGATGATAACTGTGCATTCGTAAGCGACCTCTGGTGGTAACATACTGTTTCAGCTACCCTTTTGTAAACATGGGTAAGGATAAGGACTGAAAGCATTTAACCCAGACCTCTGATGTTCGCACTCACCGAAGTAAAAAAAAAAATGAAATTACAAGAAATAGATACCACAAACATTGCTGTACTTGTCTACGACCTCGACTCACATTTGTTTCTTTTTTTTCTTCGTAAGAAACCAACTCGTGCGATACTTCATGAATGATGTATACAGACGATAAACGCTTAACGCGGTGCTCCGGGGCTCCAATGTAAATTCGCATGCACGAAGTCGATCTTGAACGGTGCGCATCAGGTTTCTCGTGCGCGCTCTTTGCTTCGGCCGAAAGCATGCGTGACTCACCTAACATGAGGAACGGCGCGGCCATGTTGATGCCGATGAACTCGAGTCCCAGGTAGATCACCATGCCGAAGCCGGCTATGACCGACACGGCGGCCGACAGGCAGCCCAGGATGCCGAGCCAGGGCTTGCTGCGCACCGCGTCGCGCATGAGGCACGTGGTCACCGTGAATATGAGCATGATCACCACGGTGATGCTGAAGAAAGGCGTCACCGTGGTCGTGTTCTTCTCCAGCTCGTCGGCCAGCGACCGCGAGGTGAACCAGGCCAGCCGGATGTGCTCGAACTCGAGCGACTCCATGAGGTCCAGGAAGGCGTACTCCCAGGCCTGCGAACGCAGGTTGGCCTTGCGCGAAGACGTGTCCAGGTAGTAGAACATGGCCATCGCCTGCGCCGACTTGATGAAGCCGTCGGCGTCACGCTCGATGCCTCCCATAAGGGCGCCGGTGAAGTAGATCTTCTGGCGCGCCCGGTCTATCCGGAGCGGGTACTCCAGCTTGAAGGTGCCGTTCTCGATCTGGTCGATGTACGGGTAGAAGTCGAGCAGCTCGTTCGGGTAGCAGAAGCGGCCGTCGCGCGCGCATATCTGCTCGTACATCCAGATGTCGTCGTCCCAGAGGACGGTCATGTTCCTGACGATCTGGTCCAGGAGCATGATCTCGTCCCACACCTTGCGCGTCAGCAGGTTGTCGCCGTCGCGGGTCATCACGATGAGGCGACCGAACTTTTCGGGCTTCGTCTGGCGACCGATGTCGAAGTTGAACGACGTGTTCTGCGGGAACAGCGCCTCGACGATGCGCCGCTCGTCGTGCGACCGGCCGTTGACGGGACTGAAGAGGTACTCCGGGTCGTCCACGTACACCATGCGCTGGATGCCCGTGGCCAGGCACGCGGCCACGAGCAGGGGCACGATGACGAAGTAGCCCGGGTAGCGAGCGATAAACTCCCCCACCACCTTGAAGAGCCACGAGACGGCCCGGTCCACGCAGTCCATCCGCATCTTGGCTGACTCTGGCCGCCGGCTCACAGGAAACCACCACAAAAACCAGCACACACCTCACGCACCGCACCGCACACAGACGCACTCGGCGAGGCCGCCACTCGGGGCTGGTCTGAGGAAAAAAAGCGGGACGTACGCTTCGCTACGTCGTCGTCGTCGCCGCCGCCGACGCTCTCCGGTCGTGTTCTGTGCGGCAGCACGGCCCGCGACGAAGGAGGCCCCCCTTCTGCTGCCACCTTGGGCGAGGAAGAGGGCGGGGAGGGGGAGAGGAGAGTTGAAAAACTTCCTCTCGCTTCTTCGGAGGGCAAGGAGGGGCGGTCCCCTTTCCTCTGTCTTCCGCCGGCAGGCAGGCAGGTAAGCCCGAAGCCAGGTGGCAAGGTCGGCGCTCCGATTGGCCCGTACGGGTGTGCTCTCGCGCGCACAAGAACTTGTGCCGCAGTCCTATGCGTCACGCGATTAAGATGGTGCGTCAACGTGATGCTTATTTACCTTGGCCCACGGTGCCGTGGCCGGCAGTGTAGCAGTCCACTTGGTGGGTGTCCTCTGCGGCCCGGAAAGTACTCTCGACCGAGCGATTACGCAATGTTGTTTAATTCAACCCCGACGTTGAGTCATCCAACCGCGCGATCTTGGCGTTTCGTTAAACAGGCGCGAATCCGAAAGCACACAGGGGTCTCGGCAACCGTGTGGTCTCGCAAAGCAGGTCTTGGTCGCCGATCGCAGCCAGAACTGGAAATCACGGGGTAATGTCCCTGGATGTCGGTGTTATTCGAGAGTCCCGCGTCAGGGCGTCCTTGGGCTGACTGGGCGGAATTCCCGACGCGCGCGAATGCCTCACCAAGGCATCGCCGTTCTTCTGGCACAATGTTTGTTACAATCGAGAACGACGATTACGGTTGCCCATGGGGAGGAACTAGAAAGAAAAGTTAGGTTAGTCTGTATATTTGTAAACAACAGTAGTTAAAGGGTGACTCTTACCGAGATAGGAGGGACGTTTAGTAAAATATAGAAGACGAACACCCGGGAGACCGGGTGGCGATGACGCCTTCCGCTATTAGACTGTGTCTACGCGGGCGTCTCTTTTCTTTTTGCTTTATTAGTTCAAGTACCTCCAAGGCCGAATGCATTGCAGGAGGGAGGTCATGAACGACATCGAAAGAGTGACAAAATGATATCGGCTTGAAAGTGCCGGCTTTAGCTTAATAACAATGACACATCATGTCTGCTGGCAAGACTAAGAAAGCGAGCGACGTGGAGATCCAAGGAAGGCACTGTATTTGAAAAAAAAAAAAAAAAAAACAAGGTCTCAACCTACACAGCAAGTTTTAAAGAGCTCTCAACGCTCAGAAAAGAAAAACGAGAGGCAGTAATAACAAAGGAAAACGTTTTAAAACCGGTGACGTTGTGCTGGTGACGGCGCTGAGCTTCTGGCGCGAAGACTGTTACGTCCAGGTTAATTCTTTAGTAGGAATGAAGGTTGGCCTAATGTTGTCATTTAATGTCTCTTAAAAGAAACACTAAATAGAAGGGCATCATTGCATTTGCATTAGTAAATTACCCTTTCACAATGCCTAAAGCAACACCCTTGCGCTGACGAGACGTTTGGTGAGCGCCCAGAAAAGAGGATGCAGGCGGCGAAGCCGCGCTGAAGTTCTTCCCGCACAAAGTCGCTTTGACGTCGTAGATTTTGACGACGTTTGCTAGGGCATACATACACTTATATCGGTAAAAATTAATTAAGCCATGTTCCGAGGGAGCCGGAGACTTAAAATAGCAAGTTTTATAAAATTTGACTTGGTGAATGCAGGCCAGAAAAAAAAAAAAGAATAAATCCGAGATCTCTCACTGGCATTCGGGTGCCGGGGGAACGCAGGAAAAATCAAAACTGAAACACTCGCCTTTTTTTATCTTCTAATATGGCAAAATTAACGACGATAGCGTTCTCAGAGAATAATGTATCAGTATAAACCGACTCGTTGTTTCAGTTTAGTGTTCCTTTAACAACGCCACTTGTATTCTCACCTTGACAATGAGGCGCGCAGCTGCAGTAGGACGGATCAGCGCGGCTTGGCGGAGGCGGTGTACCAGAAAATGTTATGCGCATAGAGACAACTTCATGCGCCTGTGCGGTCTGTCACCACTGCGTCGATGGAGACTCGCGGGCACCCGCGGCAGTATACACGCTCGATGAGATCCGAGCTGCTCACGGCTCTCTTTCACACCCCCTTTCGCAGCGATCAATTCTTTTTTCCCCTTTCATTACGCTGAGCCGAGATGGACATACCGGCGCTTCGTGGCATGCCTATAATAGTGCTCTAAACAGCGGGACGCTTCGCTTTTTCTGAATTGTATAGATGCACGGCGGGGTAATGACCAAGAACGGCATACAGAGCGAAGAATGTTAAAGGGCTCCTAAACAACCTCCGATAATTTTTTTAACATTTCAACTAAACGCGCGCACCGAGTTCAGAATGCCGTCACGACCAACAATGCCAAGCGCGGCAGCGCTACGAGCCGTGGGCGCGCCACAAATTCGAAGGAACAATACCCTGTCCTCTCCGGGCCTTTCATTAACTCCCAGCGTTCGTCGTGACGTCAACATTCGCGTATGCTCACGTCTTCCACAAAAATAACCTGTTTGTCTGCTCGCAGCTACGCGCGTTCGCCGCGCTTCCTCTTCGCATGGTGAGGAGGAGAACTCGGCCAGAAAGAGAGACGAGCCGATGGACGGAGCATAGCGAAGGAAAGAGCGAAACGAGCGAGGACCTCTTTTGTATCATCGAACGCGTGTACCTCCGCTATTACGGCACCGTTTCGAAAAGTTTTAGCGGCTATGTGTTCGTTGTAGTCTCGTGCACAACTGCCACACCACAACTAAATTTCGACCTCTTGGTGGTTTAAAGGCCCTTTAAACGTGGGTATTTTATGCATGAAGGGTGATTACAGTAACTCTATGGTCATCACTTGCGCGCATGCTCGGATCCAGGTGGGATTTACGGATCTCCGGACCCTTCTTCATAGAGTTTCATAACAGTACACTAGAGCGAAATCTGGGTAGTACATGAATTCTTTATATTTTTCTTTATTTCGAAAGCCTGCCCTTAAGCGTAGTAATTCGCGGTATCAAAAATACACATGCGAATTTCCCTCGTGCATGAAGTCTAACAATGAACTTGCCTAAGCTTCGTTCTTTCGGCTCCGTGTAGCTCCATCTGCAGCCGCTTTGTCGCAAGACGAAGTACAGCAAAAGTTCAGCAGTCCCACTTCACGACCTTGAAAATTTTGGGCTCACCTATTCAGATCAGCTCCCGAGGTTCACAACGAGCCGTTCTTTTATCCGCAGAAAAGCCAGAACATGATTAACATTAAACAAACCGCAAGTGCGTTCGAAGTCGCAAGGACGAAGACTGTATAGGCAAATTCATGTACTATATATACCCATCATTCCTACGATGGCTGAACGATCTCAATGCCGCAGTTCCCTCTGGTAAATATTGTAAGAAACTCTGCCTTCTCCCACCTCATCGAAGTTTGTGTGCGCCGCGGCAGATGGCACGTGAAAAATTTGTGAACTCTTTCTTCCCATTGCAGATCGTATACAAGCATCCGTGCCACCATCCCGACTATCAATAACCATCTCAAACTCGGAGCACCCCACCCCGTTAGAAAAGCTTCGACCCGGGCCTGCAACTGGTGGTGATGCTGCAGCGCGGGCGTGGTTTTCTCTGGCGTACCAATCGTCCCACCTGAGCCTCTCATGCGTTGTTGCCAGATGCCCGTGTGTCGCATTAAAGGCGATCAATATAGTTACCTGCTTGTGTACATTCGGTTGTCCACCGCGGTGATGCAGCGGTTACGGTGCTGGGCTGCTGACCCAAAAGTCGCAGGTTCGATCCCGGCTACGGCAGTCGCATTTCGATTGAGGCGAAATGCTAGAGGCCCGTGTATACTGTGATATGTACGTTAAAGAACACCAGATGGTCAAAATTTCCGGAGCTCTCCACTACGGTGTACCTCGTAATCATATCGCGCTTTTGGCACGTAATATCTCATATATTAGTTAATAAAATAAACAATTGCATATTTTTGTTCTCATGTTTGTCGTGCGGATCATTATTTCTTTTTTTCATTCTCTTACAAGCTCAGTAGTCAGTGGGAACGGGCAGTGCCAGGACGCCACGTATCCCGAAGAGGTGAGAGCGTGGATACGCTCCGAAGACCTGAAGACGCAACGAAGGGCCGTCCAGCGGCTTGAGGAGGCTTTGGCGAAGCAACGGAGAAAAGGAGCCGACGACCCGTCCAACGGGCGCGGAGGCACCCGAGTAACTGTCGCCTAGTTGGAGCACAACATCCTCGAGGTCTAGGCTCTGAGATTATCGGACTCTATAGAGCCGTAATCTTAAGATAGGGAACATCCGCGCCCTGCGAGGCCGGGGACTTCCCACACGCCGGATGTGTAAATAAATGTTATTTCTCTCACTCTCTCTAATGGGTTCAAACTTGCAGTCATATATCGTCGAAGGGAATTGTCAGAGATCAAATGGAGAACTCCTCCTTCTCTGGATTATCCGGCTCTGTTTTGGAAGACCGGAAAAGCTCCTCACGGCCACCCTGGACAGCTTTGCCATACCGAAAGCTGCTGGTCGAACCCTCGACCTTGTACGTATATATAGCACCGTCACATGCTCTACAGCTCATCACATCAGGTAACAACAAAAGAGTGAGAGTCATGGCTATTAAGCATTTATGCAATCGCCTGAGTTTTCCGTTAGTCTTTTACAACTTCTATTCAATGTCACCGAGCAATGTCGTATTTATACGACATTGCTCGGTGACATTGAATAGAATAGAAGTGAACACAATGCGCGGCGGTGTTCATTGCGCACCGTTCCTCGTTTTTGTACACTTTGTTGCATGTCACGCTTTACGATAACTTGACTCGTTTCATTCTTTTTTTTTTCACCTTCTCGCTTATCTGCAGGACATAAAGATCGTTTTTTTCCTCAATTAGTTCGCTCTTCGCAAGCACTGTGTACAGCAGTGAGACGTCTTATTTCAGCGTTGCGTCATTTCCGCGTACGTATACATCCACTCCGCAGCGTCATTTACTCGTAAACAAACACGTTTACTTCGACGCAGTGTCCTCCTCGCCCGTGACGTTCTTTACTGAGCAATTAAATTTCCGCGACTAAACGGCGTCACGCAGTGAAGATGAAGCGATCAAAGATTCTCTCTCAATCTTTCGCTGTACTCCTGTGTTTTACAGGAACCGCGCCCATCGCTCGGTGAACGCACCGGCTTTCAAGGCAACACCGGGAGCGGCTCCGCTCGCAGAGATATCCATCCGGAAAACCCCTTCCGCAAACGACGCCAGTCGGATGTACTGCGTTTTCGAGGAAAGTTGAACGGCCCCTCCTGTTGTGCCTTACATCTATACACTATCCATAGCGCTCGTCTTTATCACTAATCCCTCTAAACGTTTTCATCTATGCCTCCCTTCTGTGGCTGCACGGCTATAGTGCTGCTTTTAAAATAAAAAATAAACTCACAGGGTCCCTTATGCAATCGTCTAAGATGACTCGAAGGCGAAAGCCATCTTCTTTTTCTGCTAAGTCAATGTATTGACCCTACCCCGCATCCCTCCGGAAGCTTTCTGGGCCTAACGTGGTTTTGCACAGCCTCCGTGATCGGCCCACATTTGACCGAGCGACGGTGTCATGTAATGACGTCATCACGTGACTCCATATTATTTGACGTCAGGATGAAGTAACACGTTTTGCCGATCAGTGACGTCATGATGACGTCATATGGTGACATCATCATTGCGTGATCATGATTTTTTTGCATCACTCGTGTTGACTCCACCGGCGGTCAATTTTCGCGTTTGATGAGGCATCTAAGGCTTTCGCCTTAATAATTCAGTAGCCCTTACCGATTCACCTGACTTAGGTGTCAGTCCGGCAGCAGGCCTTACACTGACATCAACGTCTTCTAGTTATCTTTGGCGGACATTATTCTCGTCTTAAATGTGGCCTCCAAAGTCAGCATGAAGACGTCATTGCTCTCAGACTCAGTTTCGCACCAATTACGAAGCGCAGAAGATGAGCGGCATCGCGCTTGTTAGCGCGCGCAGCTCGCAAACACAGGTTGCCGGCAAAGGAGTTGGGGGAAAGCTGCAGACTCGGGGGAGCTGCTTATTAATATTCACGGCGCGATAATTTCAACATTACCTCAGCCTTCCAGGTGAGTAAGTAAAGCATTTCACTGCCTCGAGTATTGATTCAAAACATTTGCCTGAGACGACTGCAAGGCGAAAGCCATCTTCTTTTTTTTTCTCAGTCGATTTACTGATCCCGCCCGAAAAGCCTTCCGCACCCAAAGTGGTTTTGCACTGCCTGCGAAATAAGAGGAATCCGCCTTTTTCACGACGTCTCGGCGCATGCGCTCTCGTCTAGCGGAAAAGTCGCGAAACAATTTCTTCATCTCGGAGGGTTTGCTTCTGGCAATACCGGTTGTCCCGGCCCCTACCAAACCCTTACCAGTAGGGCAGAGAGCAGCACAGGAAAATGAAAGAGGCGCACCTGACGAATTTTTGCAGTGCCTCCGTGATCGGTCCACTTTTGACCAAGCGTCGAAGTCATGCGACGACGTCATCCTGTGACGTAATATGATGCGACGACATAGTGGCGTCACAAACTTTGGCCATCTGTGATATCATGACGTCATAAGGTGTGATATCAGATGATTTTTTTCTCGTCACTCGTGCTAGCTGCGCCCAGTCCTTAAATCACGAACCAGCAGTGGGAAAAATCCCTGAAGAGCGGCAATTTCGACACTGAACTCCAAGCAGTCCAGAGGGCCCACGACATCGCTTCGACTGCCGGTCCCATCGTGGGCGGAGCCACCAACTTGATCTTGGTGGGGCTTCCGACTCTCTAGATCTGAGTTCCTCAGGACTGATATAAAGTTCTTGTCATGTCATTTCGTGTCTTTGTTGACGTCATTTATGGCGTTTGGTGAGGCATCTAAGGCTTTCTCTCCATTTAAAAATAGTTCAAGAAAGATGACTTTGTTTAAGATATATATATATATATATATATATATATATATATATATAGAGAGAGAGAGAGAGAGAGAGAGAGAGACAGACAGGGACAGAGATGACAGTCGACGCAGCAACTAATCATACCTGCACAGGATATATTGTTCTGACATGTTGATTAACTAGTCCAAAGGATGCGCAAGCATCCTTTGGAATAGTTCATGCACAACTTCCTGGCAGGAAGTTTCTGCATGAATAATCTTTTTCATTTTGCCTAATCTTGACTTGTGCCAGCTCTGCCCATTTTAAGTGAGCACTGGACCCAAAATGGTATCTCTTCATTTTCTGTTCAAACTAAAGTCTTTCATGTATTACGTGTGTATACTAGTTGAGGAAGAAGTGTTATGGTAATCGGTAATCGATGCTACTACAGTGTTTCACATAGAGGAAGAAGGAGTAAATCTGGATGGGTCGTTTTACATCTTCGCAACTCTGTTTTCAAGAGAGAGAAAGGTTTATTGTGGCAGAAAAGCTGAGAGGTCGGAATGGCTCAATCTTCTGGCCTGCTACTCAGCGCTAGGAAAGGGAAGGGGGTGGGAAAGAGAGGAGAGAGAGAAGGTGTTGATGATGAGGAGGAGAAAGGTGGCGATGAAGCAGAACCTTGAATGTCCAGAAACTATTTGCAGTCTCTTGTCGAGTTCTGTCTCGCGCAAAAACTTGTTCAGCGCTTTCAGAATATCGCCCAGATGACGAGGTCGTGGTCCCAACAGAACTTTTTCTGAAACCCGTTGTTTCGTAGATTTCAACAAGACGGTTGGTTGGTTGGTTGAAAAAACTTTATTTAACAAGACGGTGGCCATCGAATTTCTTTGCGTGATATATCGTGGGCAGGCGCACAAGAGGTGTTCAGTAGTCTCACGAGTGCCACATACCTAGCAATTCGGACTGTCCGCGGCCCCTTTTCACGGTTGGCGGTATTCTAAAGTGCATGTCTGGGTCGAGTTCGTCACGACGGCGGTGACGATGGCTTGGTACAGACCAATATGCAAGTGTATAAACAACGGTGTTTGTTTTCAAACTATAGAAAAAGCTTATTTGAAGTTGTAAAAAATGTCCTATTAGGTAAAAATGCCCCGGGCATCAATTTTTCGATAAATGGTCACTTGGCAGCGTTGAACAGGTTTCAAACGAGACGTCGTACAGCCGTGGGTCGCGTTATCACCGATGTCAAATGATGTCGCGTTGTTTTGAGATGGCCGCGTCAACCTCTGATCTACAGCCATATAAAGTCAAGGCGTGCAGCTGCACAGTTTTCTAGTAACTCGGTACGTATACAGAAATGACGGCAGACGTGAACGGGGAAGGAAAGAAGTGAACGCACCACACAAGCATGCAGCAAATAAACATCGTTTATTATACTTACATTTACCATTTAAAAAAGAAAGAAAAGAAAAAGATAGCACAACCTGGCTATGCGCCAGACAGAGCCCTCCTGTAGTTCTGCTGCACTTTCTGCATATTTTCCTTTTTTTTTTTCTACGCATATGCATTCATATGTATTCAATTATGTATTCATCGTGGCAACGGTCCAACCTAGTCGAAGTGCCATTCTCACGATGGGCTGAAGCTTGGACACTGAGAAAGAAAATAATATTTAAAAAGAAAACCTTAGGGAAAACACTGATTTGAAATGTACGTACTATCGCGCTCAGTATGAGCTACTTCACGCGAGCGCGTTACTGAGCCCTCTGCAAGGTTCTACAGTTGCACCGATCATGTCATATTTTCGAGTTATCGGGAGATAATTTGGCTCTCCCTGCGAGCGCGCTTCGCTTCCACTTGCTTTCACCCAACGTTTATAGAACTAGACGCAGTTGGTTCTGTAAACGTTGCTTTCACCCTCGCCCTCGTTTTGCCCTGCGGTGATATCAGCTTCGAAGATGATGACTTCGAAGGTGAAAGCAAGCAAGTGGAGGCGATGCGAGCTCGCAGGGACAGCCAAACTCTCTCCTGATAACTCGAAAATATGCCATAATCGGCGCCACTGTACAACCTCGCGCTCGCCCACGCGCGATCTAGCTCATACTGAGAGCGGCAGCACACTGGTCTGGTCGGGCCCGAGCCAAGGCATGCGCGTTAGCAAAAATAAATAAATAAACTATAGATAAACAAACAATAAATAAATGATATGAAATATAATAATAAAAGAGCGAGAGTGAGATGGAGAAGTTAACAGCTGCAAATGCGGATAGCCTGGCCAATCTGTCCCTTGCTTCGGTCGTCCTCGCCGATCGTATATAGGCGCTTCAAGGGCGTAGCCAAGGGGGGGGGGGGGGGGGGGTTGGGGGGGTTCAACCCCCCCCCCTCCCGAAAGTTTTCAGTTTTGCTTGCGTATATAGGCACGCACACATACAAACGCACGCACGAACATACATAAAGTATGGTTGAACCCCCCCCCCCCCCCGAAAAAATTTCTGGCTACGCCCCTGAGGCGCTTGTTTGTTTATCGGTTTGTTTGTTGGTAAGCAATGACGTATTTTCTCTCCCGCTTTTGGCATTCCATGCCCGATGTACATGGCGCGGAGTTGCTGCAAGCATCGCGACTCCAAGGACGCTTAATTGCCGTGTAGCCATGCCGATCGGGCCATGCATACCGCCAACACTGTCGGATCGACGCGTGGTGTACGGTGTCATTAAAAAGCCGTGCTAACGGAGACGGGGAAATACTGACTCGGGGGCCGCAGGAGCGTTCGCATTTATCTCGCCGAGTAATCAGTCGCGCTTGTTTATGGCTTGGCTTTCCGCGCTGTGGTTTCATCATGGAGGTGGTTGGCTTAACCGCGTTCAAAAGGAAAGCACATCGCACATCGCGGGATTTGTTCTAAACGCTGCTTTGTCTCACTGATCTCCACCCCCAACCTCGAACCCCTCCTCCATGATTCTACACATGCACAACTTTCCCGCTCAAGTATGGCGCTTTCGTTATATTTCGAAGTGTGCGAATAATGAATTTTAGAAGCCAATCGAATACGAGTCGAGTAGTGACGACAACGAATCGAATACGATTCGAATTTTTTTTTAAATAATAAGGCAACCATTACAATAGAGCCCTAGAATCCCACAACATTTTATTTGAAACACGTGTTCACGAACTTTAACATAGGATCATTACGATCATGGTTAGTCGACAAAAAAAAAGAAAAAAAAAAACTCAATTCAGCTCGTATACAGCAGGCAGCTACAGCCTTCGAGATACTTTGTAAAATGCAGGTTTCAAGACAGCAGTGACTGCAGTATTCGTGGCGGTAATTTGTGACCAGCTCTTAGATATATGTGGGACGTAAAACTTATTAAGTAATGTTGAACCAAACTCCACACATTCAGCTAATTATGTATTGAAACAGATAAAGCAGTTACCAGAGCGTAGACCTTAACAGCAAAAGCTGGTTAATCAGTGTTGAATATTGTATCTGCAAGAACAAGTGACGCAAACAAAACACTCGCGTCTGCTGTTATTCACGTAAATGAAACTTCGGAATTCGTGACGTCAGTCACACTGACGTTCACTTGCTGAATTTCCGGCGCGAGATTAAAACATGCAACTTTGACCTTCTCTCCCTCCTTCAGTGACAATAGAGTCCTGAAAGAAATAGTTCATCTGCCTAAAGCGATGTAGTGTTTTACTTAGCGTCCCTTTAATACGACGCGCCTTCCTAGCGCATTATTCCTTTTACATGAATACGATGTGCGCTAGAATTTCGACGCAATTCGACACTGTCGCATTTATGCGAACGCGACTGTGAGCTTACCAAAAGGTTTAATATAGTTTCATCGGTGTTGAGCGTTGGGAAACATCGGTTATCCTGCTTCTCACTGGACCCAATGCAACGCCCAATGCAGAAACCAGTTAGATAGCATGAGACAGTTGTTGTGTACACCGGCAACGAACGAATCGGACCGCGACGAGCGCGGACACATCGCCAGGGTCGGCGCCAGGATGTCTTACACGGCGGGGGAGGGGGACGGATAACGCATGCGCTGTGCGCTTTGACTATGACTGCTCTTGGGGGTCATTGAGGCGCGAGATGGAAATATTGGGGGGGGGGGGCTGTCCCCTCCTGACGCCTCCCCTTCTTATTGCTGACGCTACGTATCCTCTTCTAAAACGCGCGACTTCGCGGGGAACAGTGGCGCACACGTCTGCGATGGCCGCATACTGCTCCTGTCTCACGTGACCCACAATAACAGCAACAAAGTGAAACCAAGATCGATCTTTCCTTGAATCTTGCATCGTGTACCTTTCTAGCATCGCTAAGTAGAAAAATATTTCTTGCGGCTGGCAACAAGCGCCGGTAGGCGAGCAGCGAGAGGGCGATGAGACGGCTCTTTTCGTTTGCTTTTTCGTTCACTTCCAGAACAGTGTAGGTGTCTGTGTGTGTGTGTGTGTGTGTGTGTGTGTGTGTGTGTGTGTGTGTGTGTGTGTGTGTGTGTGTGTGTGTGTGTGTGTGTGTGTGTGTGTGTGTGTGTGTGTGTGTGTGTGTGTGTGTGTGCGTGTTTAAGAGAGAGAGAGAGAGAGAAGGGCACAGCAAGCGGTTAATCGTAAACAAATAGTAGAGGAGACGTCGCGACAAGCATCTCCGCTCACCCTCCCCGTCTCCCACCATAACCTATTACAGGATGGTCGTCAGCTTCATTGCTCTGTAAACAGCGCACCTCGTTTACCTCCCACCCCACTCTCAGACTCCTTTTTTCCCCTCCTGCATTTTAGTTGCTTTGTCGTGTGGGCGCCTGTCAACGCTGTACCCGCCCTGCCACGTACGCGGAAGCAAAATGGCAGCCCCAAAAGACTCAATAGCTCTGCATGGTGCCAGGCCAGAAAGGGGTAGACTAGGGTGCGCGCATGCGCTCCCTTTCTATCGTAGGTCAGGTGCCAGGAGCGCGCCATTGAGGCATAGCAGGGGAGACCGTCGGCACACATTTCTGTCGTCTTTCTATATGTCTGCCAGAGTTTTGAAGGGGAAGTCCGGTGACTTTTTGAGCTCGATGTATCTCAATGGACTTCACGGGTAAGTTCCTCCGGCATGCTGGGAATGGATGGAATACGACGGCGTCGAGGAGTCGACGATCATGAGCTAGAATTTTGTACAAGACGCTGTCGATGAAAGTTACATTACGTGTGGTCGGAATGTATGTGCTCGCCCCTCACGAGTTGGACAGGCAGTGCGTGAGTCGGCGTCAGGGGCGTAGCCAGAAATTTTTTTCGGGGGGGGTTCAACCATACTTTATGTATGTTCGTGCGTGCGTTTGTATGTGTGCGTGCCTATATACGCAAGCAAAATTGAAAAATTTCGGGGGGGGGGGGGTTTGAACCCCCCCGACCCCCCCCCTTGGCTACGCCCCTGGTCGGCGTCCATTGCATTCAGGTGAGATTTGGCTCTCGCGCACCTGAATGGAAACGTAAGTGGCTAGAACGAAGAATGACGCTGCTTCGGTAGCTCAGTCTTTGCCGAACGGACTTGAAGTGAATCACTGTTCGTTTCGTAACTGGCGCACACAATACAAGCAAAAATGGTCGACTTGGCATCCCATCGATATATTTCGGTACGCGGCCGTCCCCGACGGCTGCAAGTGGCACCAGCGCCGGCGCTTCCCCCTAACTCAGAGTTGTGACAAATTGGGCCTGTTGGTTGTGCATCAGGAACGATTTGTAGCGCAAGAAACACAGAGACAAAAGAAGACAAGAAACTGTACACACGCATGTCGTCCCTCGTCTTCTCTTGTGCTTGTGCATCTTGCTCGGCAAATCGGCTCCCTAACTCAAATGCGGCTACTTTCGTGGGCGTACTATACGTGTGGGTATTCGTACGATGACTCATTACTTAACTTCCCTGGTGTACTGCGTGACTTTTGGCAACTAGTAGTTGCCTCTTCGATAAAACAACGTAAACCACCGCCTCTTTTAGCTATACATATGCTGTGCGTGGTCACGTGCCCAAAATCGTCATCTGCGCCCGCTTTGTCCAAGAGATCAACCGTGCGTATGAAAAGAGCACGAAGACTACTATACTGTAACAGTGGGCTTGATATCAAAATGTTTCCCACTTGCTGTTTTTGATGGTGTTCAGTCGCTCATATTACATCAGCGCTTCTCAGAGCGATGTGATGGTGCTTGTTTTGACATGACCCGACATCACCCTTAATAGTCCATCTCAAACGGACATTATTTATGATGTCCGTTATGATGATGGACATTTATGACGAACATTGTTATGTACATCACAAGTTATTATGACGCTGGGGCGAAACTTGCATTATATTTCAAGCGAACCAGGAGAGGGCGCTGCACCTTTCCGCGGCCGTTCGATGGAAACGCACTCCATCAAGTGACCGTGACCGGTCGGTGCTTTGGCTGGTCATCGGGCACTCTTTCGGGGTGACTGCGCCCTCTATAAATAGACATACAAATGCGGGGAGCCGCGTTACAAGATTCCTTACAGTAAGTATTCGAAACACCACCTTGAGAAGGGTTGCGCGCTTAAAATAGCGAGTGGTTTACACTATACCATTGGGGGCTGTATGATGCACTGGAGCAGCCGGCGTTTTTCAGCGAATGGATCTCGTGGTGGGGGTGTCGAATGAAAACGTCGATTCACGATCACTGACAATCGGTCGTCGATATGACGCGCGTCGCTGTCTCACTGCTCCGAATGCAAGTCGAGCGTCTGCTAGCTCTTCGCCGCTAACAAATGTTTTCGCCTTCCTTCCTCGCGCTTGCGAGGCCATGGCATACTCTGCGCCTCTGCATCCCTCGACTGTCACAATAGATGTCGCACGAGGGTGTTTGATCAGCTATTAGGCCAGGTTTCGATATCGAGCTTTTTCATTATTGATATCTTAATTCTTGAAGCAGTTCTGTTGCGCGCCGCGGTGGCGCAGTAGTTATACGATGCACGCCTGCTGTCCCGAAAGTCGCGGGATCGATACCGGCTGTGGCGGTCACATTTCGATGTGACAGAGGCCCGTTTATTGAGGTAGATACTAACAGGAGCCTCCAACTGCGGCGTCTCTTATAGCCTGAGTCGCTTTCGGACGTTAAGCCTCATAAGCAAACCAAACAATCTCGATACCCTGCAGGTGAGTGACAGGAAAGCCTATAGGAAACAATATTGCCATTACTCTGACATGTCCGAAAAATCGCCGGAGTTGACTTTAACGAACAGTGCTGTTATGATGTACAGATTTTCCTTGCTCAATTGTATTCCTTTCTTATCGCCCACACCCCTTTACCTGCCGCCAATTAGTCACATCTCAAGCTGGGGATGAAATTAGAAAAATTTTTGTCGTTATTATTGAGGTGATTTGTTTTTGTTGATGCTGCCGGTCGAGACGTGGGGAAGCGTCTGAAACCTTTTAATGTCATGACAATTTTTTTTAGCTTATTATCGTGGATTTCCTGACGTGAAGGCTCGCAAATTAGTTTAAAGAAAAGCAATTCATTTAAACAAAAAAGAGCGTTGTTGTTCCAAAGCACTTATTTTTTACGATTATCCTATTGTAGCACTTTGCTATTGTCGTTAGCGGTTGGCGGATCAAATCAAATCAAGTTTAATCATCTTTCGAAGAAATGAAAGACAGGAGCTGTCACAAAAAGCTACTACAGTGAGTAGCTTGACGAGGTGACAGTCCCTCCTTGATAGGACAGCAGCACACAGCACTGTTAGCCGCGTTCCTGGCACCAGTTGGCATATACAAAACCAGTCTCACGCAGATAAGCAACACATTTATCAAGTAAAGTCAACAGGTGGATAGTATTATCGTGGCTGTGGCTCTCGCAAAGGCTTGTGGGCTACGGCGGCCGTCTGCATCGACTTCTGGTTCGAGACGTCGTGCCGCCGAACAGGCACTGTTGCTAGTGCCGTCGTTTTCTGTGTGTTCTATCCTGCATTCGCGGTCTCATTTTCTCACAAATTACGTACTGCATAATACTTTGAAGTGGTGTGCAGCTTAGTTGAGTAACAAGTGCAATCACTACGAAATTGTTACAAAGGTGCGGACGGTCATTTCTTCATTCAAGTGGCACGCCCCACCGGAAATACATGCATGTCGTTTCGCAGCAAAGGGTGTTTTCGCACATGTTTTGTGACATGTAAAGATTTATTGCACATCACAGTGTCATGAAATATCCGCCCAATCTGTTTTCATTTTGAGAACTCGTAAAATTATTTACTTACTTTTGTGTGGCAAAGATACCATCTCAGTTTCGTTATAGTGATGGCAATAGCGAAATGTGTCGTGCTCTAAAAGTAAACAATTAACTCTCGAGTTTTCTGGATTTTCTTTTGGGCCTCTGAATCTTCCTTTACGTGAGATTTCGTTCCCTCGCACTCGAGCATTGTGTTTCAAAGCATGCGAAATTCTGCGCACTCAACACACATTTGTCTTCCAAGTTCCACTAAAAGGTATTGGCACTTCCTGCTTGCAAGTCTCTGAGATACTAGAGACGCCATACTATGCAACTCGTTGCTTCAAAAGCGACTTTGATCGTTTTACGTCCTGCGATACCACCAACTAAGAGGCCGTTTTGTTCCGTTGGGCTTTTACGCGCTCAGCAGTATTTAAAAATTTGACAAAAAGTAGGAAATGCAGTACATGCAATGCAAGTATACTGTTTCGGTGTACTCGATCAGGCGGGTACGCATACTTTTGTTGGAAGTCTTTAAATGATTTGGGAATTAACGTACGTATCTTGACATTTGGCACGATGTGTTCATACGTGTGAGCGACTCTGAGGTAGCCACCGTTTGTGCTCGAAAATACTAAATCAAGCTGATTCTTCAAACGATTACTGCGTGTTTTAAAGCATGACGCGTCCGATGCTCTGCCACTGAGCTGCGGCGGCTAACACTGCTAGGTTTAAAATTCACATATATACCCCATAAAGTGGACGGGAGGATGACCGCCACGCGTTATTCGAAGGTCGCAGGTTCGGTCCATGCCTTTCTTCATATTTATGTACTAATTGCTACAAATAACATCCCCTATAATTTCCTTCGTATTATTGTGTTTTAGTTCTCATTTATATTGTGTCTAACAAAGAAAAACGAGCCCTTAAAAGTAATCTTCTTTACTTCATTTCATCATTAAGCAAGGTAACCGAAACCCGGCATACGCACGCGTTACACCGAGCCCCAATCCTAAGACGTGCGTCTTCGTTCTCATGCCTAAAGAAAAGTATACGGTTATTAAATTCTTAGTTGCATTGGCAATCGCGATAGCTCAACGGAATATTAGCTGTTGTTTCTAGAGTTAGAAAGCCTTGATGCTCAATTACTACTCCATTGATTCAATGGTCGCATGCGAGGGTTGACGCATGCATGCTGATGACTGCGACTCAGTGGAATTCTCAAAGCCGCGTATGGAGTGCGATGTCACGTACGTACCGTTGCAATGCATCAGGATTTGAAATAATGTCCTGCGTTATTAGCCTGCTATTGACGGCTGCCACGTGCAGAGACACCGATTATTCATGCCCGTATTGGTGCGTTTTGAGATGGGTCGGGAATATCCACACGCAGATGGCTCGCCACGTGCTGTGGCTTTGTACGGAGACAAAGAGCTCAAAGAGAGAGAAATCGCTTGCGAGGCGCCAGGATCTGAGCACGTGAGCTCTCATATTGCCAGCGGTAAATAATGGATGTAAGTTCTATAGCAAAAAAGTAAACCGTACTGTAGAAAAAAATAATAAATCCGCTGAATCACGGCGTCGCTTCGGTCACATGGGCTCGAGGACCAGCAGGCAGTTAAACAAGACCGGCGGCGCGATCCTTCCAAGAACCAGCACACGTTATCTGTTCACAAGGGGCATAGCGTTTGTGGACAGCGTTCCTGCAGGTCGGGCTGGAGGTACGGTACTTTTCCGCTGGTTCCTTCCGTTCCCGTGTGGGAAATTCCGCTGACCTATGGGTGGATATCGGGCGGCCGCTGAACGAGGAAGACGACTCCCCCTGCGCCAAACACCCCGCTGCTACAACAAGGGGGGGGGTCACCCCCTCCCCCCTCTTGAGCAGGCGGGAGGGGTGGATAGAGGGGTGCCGCTCCTGGGGAGAAAGAAGAGCCGGGGTCGACTTGAAACACGAAAAAAAAAAAAGCTATGACCAGGCCCATCGATAAGTTCAAGATAGATACATAAGTAACAGCAGTGACTGGCCATCGTGGAAGCTATGCTCTGGCCCCCCGTTGTGCATAGGCTGGAAGATAAGTCGCGCTTAGCTGCAGTGTCTTCATTCGTCAAGAGTCGTGACGGCTGGTTTCGTTTGCGTCAAAGTTGCCACAAGGGCCCTGTTTTCTCTCTTCTTCGCTGTGTCCCTCAAACGTCTTGACGGAAGTGGGGCAACTTATGACGTCAAAGTGACGCACTTCATTGTAAGTCGGTATATTTTTGCTATTGTGTGCGGAGCATTTCCATACTTGTTATCAATTCTGACAACGAAGCAATACAAAATTTTGTACGTTTTGCAACAGGGCATGGAAAGGCCAGCAAAACAGAACAGAACAGAAAGACTTTAATGAAATATACGACATTCTTCTGGGGGAGCTTTAGTGACGGCCCCGCTGGCCTTCGCCGCCCGTCCAACAGGGTCGATTAGCGCTTGCTGATCGGCCAGGTCAGAGCTGGACAGTTGTGCCTCCCACTGCTCCAACGTGTGTGTTGGTGTCATTTATGCGTGTGTATTAGATGTGCGGCAAGGTTAATTCAAGTAAACTGGCGCCGAAGCAGGCTTAGCTGAAATACTCGGCAAATTGGAGAATAATTTTAAATAAGCAAGAAAGCGCAACACCGAAACCGAAACCCAACCGAGTGTACTGTCTACGTATGACGTAGACGTTGTTACGAACGAACCGGAAGTCGTGCAAGGCATGCCGGTCACGCCGGCGCGGAGTATGAAAACTGTGACAGCCGGGACGACCAGCGAAGCGCCGGCCAAACCAACGCTGTCTGTCGCCTTGTGCACAGCAGACGCTCGCTGTAGCGGCCGAAGCGCCGAAGTTAGCGGTGCCCTCGGCTGCGTCACTTCCGCCGCCTTCCCAATACTGACGTCACAGACGCAATGTTGTCAATAATTGTGGGAAGCCAGAAGGGCGTTTGCAGACAATCTTTAAAATTCATTTGCAAACAATCTGCGCATGTCTCAAGCCTGTAATTTGGCATAAATGACGGAAACGTGCAAAGGAACGTACCCAGCGAATTTCATTGAGATCCATCGACCTCGAAAAATCGCCGGAGTTGGCCTTTAAAGAAAGTGGGACAAGGGTAGAACACGTTCTTCAGAGGAGCGGAAGTATCACGAATTCCTACCAACTAGCACAAACCAGATTAATTTCGAAGTCATAGTATTTATTTTCTGAAAAGACAAATACGAATTTTTTAGTGGGCTTGGTGCTTCATGTCAAGGGAGTGAGCACGATCTCAGAAGCAGCACGTCATTGAGTGTACTCTGATGTGCGAGACCGTTGTTCTGATAAAGATCGCCAGGCCTGCGCGGAACACGCAGCACAGTCACAGCGAAAGCTGGAAGAGAGGACTTCGTAGAGCCCGTTCTAGAGTCCCTTGGGGCAACTAATACAAGTACACATGCAAGGTACCCACTACGCCATAAATCATCGTAATTTTTCTGAAGTAGCGAAGTTCCCGCTGTGCCATTTTTGTCATTCTTCGGAGAATCGTGGTATCCGCTACACATCTGTAAGGCATTATGTGCACTTTGTGCTGTGGCTGATGGTGATGAAGAATTATGGCAGCGCACTTTGCAGTGGGTGGGAAGCAGTGTTGCGGAATGGGCGCCTCCATTCCATTTCAATTCCATTCCGGGGAATTAGAACTTGCCCCAATTCCATTCCTTTCAATTCCTCGGAATGAAAAAAACTTAGCCCATTCGTACTCTGGGAATGGCCGGACAGTTCAATTCCATTCCTGTAATTCCTCAACGTAGGAAATTCATCTTAATAGTTTTATCGAGTTAAGAATGAACGCCCCATAAAGCTGATGTCATCAGATGCATTAAGAACTGCAGAAGTACGCAAAACACGTTACCAAGGTCGAGGGATAGTAGCTTGGTAACATATCTCGTGCAGTACAACCACCCTACTAATTCCCATAGGGGCAGTTCTCCCGCTACCTATAGTATTTGCATGGTCAGCATGTTTGAACGAATGGTGGTATTTTAATATTTCTTAAGCTTAAATGTGTTAATGCTAAAATGAAAACATAGCGTATTTTTATGCTGACAAAAGTAGTATTCAAGAAGACTAGGCAGTTTGCCGCGCGTCTGAAGTGGTCGTGAATATTGTTACGGGGAGAAAAAGGCGTTGAAGGTTATATTTACAAGGTATATACAGAGGACAAAGCCAGGCACACAAGATGGAGCCAAGTCCGCGCGGAATCAGGGAACGTCGTCCTCTTTCATCACGTCTCCCTCTTCATCTTCGGTAGCGCTTCGTAGCATCACCCCCGGCGGCGAAGGCACCGACCCGGTGCTTGATTGGTCCGAGTGATACCGCTTGAGTCGAGTGACGTGAACAATTTCAGGGGGTCGCGCTATGGTAGTGTCCAGAGGTTTGACTTCGTACGTGATGTCGGTGACTTGGCGCAGGACACGGTACGGACCAGAGTACGGAGAAGTCAACTTCTCGCACAGGCCAACTCGCCGTGACGGCGTCCAAAGAAGGACCATGTCACCAGGATTGAAGTGGATATCGCGGTGGCGGGCGTCGTAGATGCGTCGTTGTTTTTCCTGCGAAGTTCTAAGACGAAGGCGGGCAACCTCGCGTGCCTCTGCAGCTCTAGCGATGGCATCACGAGCGTACTCTGATGTCGTATCAAGAACCGGAGGAAGGAGCGTGTCGAAGGGCAGCGTGGGTTCTCGTCCGTAGAGGAGAAAAAACGGAGAGAAACCTGCGGAATCATGCCGAGACGTGTTGTAGGCAAACGTTACGAACGCCAGAGCTTCGTCCCAGTCACGATGATCTGGAGAAACATACATGGCGAGCATGTCTGTTATAGTTCTGTTCAGCCGCTCAGTTAGGCCGTTGGTCTGAGGGTGATACGCAGTGGTGAACTTGTGTTTTGTAGCGCAAGAGTGCAAGATGTCTTGGACTACCTTGGATAGAAAGTATCGACCCCGGTCTGTAATGAGCTGTCGAGGAGCGCCGTGACGAAAGATGACGTCTTCGAGGAGAAAGTCAGCGACGTCGGTTGCGCAACTGGTAGGGATAGCCCGTGTGATCGCATACCGAGTGCTGTAATCTGTGGCAACAGCTATCCACTTGTTTCCACTGATGGATAGAGGAAAAGGGCCGAGGAGGTCAAGACCAACCCTGTAAAATGGTTCGGTTGGTATCTCGATGGGTTGAAGGCGCCCTGCTGGAAGGGTGGCTGGTGTTTTGCGGTGCTGACAAGGCTTGCACGAAGCGACGTAATGGCGAACGGAGCGGTAAATACCGGGCCAAAAGAAGCGACGTCGAACACGGTCATAGGTCCTTGAGACGCCCAGATGACCAGCGGTTGGAATGTCATGCAACTGTGCGAGTACAGTCTGACGCATATGTGTGGGTATAACCAGCAGCAGGTCAGGTCCGTCAGGATGCATGTTGTGACGATATAAGATGCCATCTTGGAGCACAAACAGATGGAGAGATGGAGTAGTTGTGGGACCACTCAGCCGGTTAATGATGTCCCTCAAGTGAGGATCACGTCGTTGCTCGTCTCCGATGTTGGCGAACGCTGAAAGTGCCAACACGAATGTAGACTCGCCGCTCTCAGGAGGATCTGGTGGGTCTACTGGATGACGCGACAAGCAATCTGCGTCCTCATGTTGGCGGCCCGTCTTATAGACAACGGTGAATGAATATTCTTGCAGCCGTAAGGCCCACCGACCCAGCCGTCCAGTAGGATCCTTTAACGATGAGAGCCAGCATAAGGCGTGGTGGTCGGTGACAACGGTGAACGGCCGTCCATACAAATATGGGCGAAATTTGCCCACCGCCCAGACGAGCGCAAGGCATTCGCGTTCGGTGATCGAATAATTGCGCTCCGCGGGTGACAAAAGACGGCTAGCGTATGCAATGACACGGTCGCTACCATGCTGTTGTTGAGCCAGAACAGCACCAATGCCATGGCCGCTGGCGTCGGTACGCACTTCTGTTGGAGCGGACATATCAAAGTGGCCGAGAATCGGTGGCGACGTGAGGCGCATGGTCAGTTCTGTGAAGGCACTGGCTTGTTCAGGACCCCATGCAAAAGCCACATCCTTCTTGAGTAGGTCCGTGAGAGGGCGCGCAATGTCAGCGAAATTGCGCACAAATCTTCGAAAATAGGAACAGAGGCCTACAAAGCTGCGAACATCGTTCGCACAGGTCGGCACAGGGAAATCCTTGACTGCGCGAACTTTTTCTGGATCGGGACGAACACCAGAAGAATCGACAAGGTGTCCGAGGACAGTAAGTTGCCGGCGGCCGAAGTGGCATTTCGACGAGTTGAGCTGAAGTCCGGCCTTGCGGAACACAGAAAGAATTGTCGAGAGACGCTCGAGGTGTGTCTGAAAAGTCGGCGAAAAGACAATGACGTCATCGAGGTAACATAAGCAGATTGACCACTTAAAACCCTGAAGGAGAGCGTCCATCATTCGTTCAAAGGTAGCTGGGGCATTGCATAACCCGAACGGCATCACTTTAAAGTGATAAAGGCCATCAGGCGTAACAAATGCGGTCTTTTCACGGTCCATGTCGTCAACTGCAATCTGCCAGTACCCGGAACGAAGGTCAATCGAAGAGAAATACTTCGCACCACTGAGACAGTCAAGGGCGTCATCTATCCGCGGTAAGGGGTACATGTCTTTTTTTGTTACCTTGTTGAGATTTCGGTAATCGACACAGAAGCGCCAGCTGTTGTCCTTCTTCCTGACGAGCACGACAGGGGAAGACCAGGGGCTTGAAGAAGGTTCAATGATGTCCCGGGCAAGCATCTTGTCGATTTCTTTCTGTATGACTTGGCGCTCAGTATGGGAAACACGATAGGGTCGTCGGTGGATCGGGTTAGCATCGCCGGTGTTGATTCGATGCTTCACAACGGTTGTCTGGCCCAGTGGCCGGTCATTGAGGTCAAAGATGTCCTGGTACGACGCGAGAAGGGCACGAAGGGCGTTCGCATGTTCGGCCGGTAGGCTAGAGGCGATCATTTTCGTCATGCTTTCTGATGAAGTTGGATCCAAATCAGGACTGGTCGGCAATTGTGTATCCCCTGTTAAAGCGGAAATGTGGTAGTCGCAGGCCGGGGCAAGGGTTGCAAGGGAGATACCCTGGGGCAGCACCTGAGGGCATAGTCCAAAATTGACGATAGGGAGACATGCGGCATTGGCGTGAATACGGATGACGGTGTGCGGGAACGTGACGTTTTGCGAGCAGAGGACGGTAGCGTTGGGTGACACGACGTAATCTCCGTCGGCCACGGGTGGATCGGCAGAGACGTCAATGTACGTAACGGCCAGAGAGGGGACGCGAACGAAATCGGCACAGCACAGCTTGCTCGGCGCAGGATCAGAGGGCTCAACGGCATAGGGTAAGGCGAGTTGGACGACACCCGTGGCACAGTCAATAAGAGCTGAATGGGACGACAGAAAATCAAGTCCTAAGATGAGTTCATGCGGGCATTGCTCCAATACGTAGAACAAAACAGAAGTATGGCGCCCAGCAACAGTGACGCGAGCAGTACACATCCCAGTGACAACTGGAGTTGCACCATCGGCTACACGGACCACAGCGATCGGAGCAGGAGTGAGCACCTTCTTTAGGCGAGCACGGAGGTTCGAGTTCATAATCGATACGTGAGCGGCAGTGTCGATGAGTGCTATAACAGGTGCGCCGTCGACATCTACTTTGAGCAGTTGTTGTGTCCAGGTAGTGTAAGCAGAGGAATTTCGGGTCGGGTCGTCAAGGCAGGCTCACCTCCAGGAGCTGCGCCCGTTAGTTTCCGAGGAGTGGCGGGAGTAGAAGGGGAAGGCCAGCGACGACGCAGAGGAGAGCGGGACAGGCGACTGGACGGCGAAGGGGAGCGGCGTGGTGTTGCGGGCGATGACGGTGTAGCGGCGTCGTCTTCAAGGGGCGCAGGCTGGCGGGAACTACCAGGTGAACGTCGGGTGTTGTGAGAGGCCGGCCAAGGCTGTGAGTTCCAGGAACTGCGACAGTGGCGAGAAATATGGCCGACGCGTCCGCAGCAGAAGCAGATGGGCCTGTCATCGGAGGTTCGCCATTCCGCCGAGTTCCGGTAACGCGGACGGGCGTACGAGTTGCGGGGCAGATCAGGTGGGGCGGGTGGCCGGTAGTCGGGTCTGTTCACTGGGCAGAGCCTCTGGATTCCTGCGTTGGCGAGCTCCTGGCGTACAACGGTCTGGATGAGAGAATCGTATGTGAATCGTCGGGGGGCACGAGCTTGCGCAGAGACCGGAGATGCAGCTTCAATTTCGCGACGGACGAGGCGTACAATATTCTCAGCTGCAGCAGGAGCAGGTGTGGACGGATGTCCTCGCAAGTAGACGTCGCAGCCGTGTTGGGAGACGTGAAAATGTGGCGTAATCCGACGACTTTTCGCTTCTTCAAAGCGTCGGCATTCATTAATGACGTCGTCCACTGTCGACGAGTTGCGGAAAACCAGGAGAGTGAACGCATCATCCGCGATTCCTTTGAGGATATGCGCAACCTTTTCAGCTTCGGCCATCCTGTCGTCAACTTTGCGGCAGAGCGCGAGTACATCTTGAATGTACGTGATGTAGGACTCTGTGCAGGTCTGAAGTCGGCACGCGAGTTCTTTCTGGGCAGCGCGACGGCGCCCAATGGGCTTGCCGAACAGATCAATGAGTTTTTGTTTGCACACGTCCCAACTCGTGATCTCTTGCTCGTGGTTGCAGAACCAAACTTTCGCCGTGCCCTCAAGGTAAAATAGAATATTGGCCAGCATGAGCGTCGGGTCCCAGTTGTACAGTGCGCTCACCCGTTCGTAGAGCTGAAGCCAACCCTCGACGTCAGTGTTGTCCGTGCCAGAAAATGTGCCTGGGTCACGCGGTTGTGTCAGGACGACGGTGCGGTTAGTAGCGGCGGGTTGCCGCGCTGTTGGTTGCGGCGTGGCTGGTCGAGGCACGGTCGTTGAGGTTTCCGACTCGTCGTGAGCAGACATCGCGGAGGCAGCCAAGGAGCGTCCGCTGCGGAGAAGCGTCGTGAATGCTGAAGCTGGGAGAACCCGCACTCTCCACCAAAATGTTACGGGGAGAGAAAGGCGTTGAAGGTTATATTTACAAGGTATATACAGAGGACAAAGCCAGGCACACAAGATGGAGCCAAGTTGCTTGCTTGCTTGTGCCCGTTTGTTGGCTCTTACCCACTACGGGGGATCGGCCATGAAACCGGCGGTTAATTTAATAATATTTTTTAAAGAATGAGGAATAAATCAATTGCCGCAGGAATAAACGAAATTTTAAGAATGACTAGTCGATACTGAATAAGGAGGAGAATAATACCACAATATGAGAAACAATTACCGAATGAATGAAAGGAATTCTGGAGTATCAAATTTTGTTAAGGAATGAGTTAACAGGGAATTCTTCGTGTCTCACCGAGAAATTCGCATAGGGCTGAGCAGACGTTCCTGTTGCTGAAGCCAAGAGACAAGTCCGCGCGGAATCAGGGAACGTCGTCCTCTTTCATCACGTCTCCCTCTTCATCTTCGGTAGCGCTTCGTAGCAATATGAAGAAAACTAAGATTTGGTTAATGGAAAACAAAACCCTCTAGATCTGCTAGTATTAGTTGGAACAGTGCACCACTCGGGCACCTTGTGCCTTTTCATCGAATACGGAACACTGGGCCGCACTGCTCTTCAGCACTCACGCTTGTCAAGCGCGCCTTGCAAGCATGGATGGGGTGAGGAGAACTTTTTGTGTACGCGTGTGTGCAGGTATGCAATGTCTTCCTTGTCGTAAAGGTTATTTACGTGTGTCAGGTACTAAACTGCTCGTGAGATAAAGATCAGGTTTTGCATAGAGTATTCGCAACTTTCGTGTGGGGGTATCAATGGGAACCAACGCGCAGGGGTAATTTGTTTCTCCCTTCGGTATTTTCTGGCATAATGCATTTGTTTGTACACTAACTTATGCCTCGGTTTGTAGTAGGCGCGTTGCTTATAAATATGCCGTAAGGTCGCGGGATCGAATCCGGGCCGCGGCGGTTGCATTTTCGATGGAGGCGAAAATGTTTGACGCCCGTGTACTTAGGTTTAGGTGCCCGTTAAAAACCCCAGGTGGTCTAAATTTCCGGAGCCCTCCACTACGGCGACTCTCATAACCATATCGTGGTTTTGGGACGCTAAACCGCAAATATTATTATATTATGACCGCTGGAACTTTGCTGCATCGACGAGTGCAACGACCCATGTGCGGCAGTGTTGTGCACGGCCAGTCTGGAAGCGCACGCTCGCTTCAGACCGGCCGTGCGTTGTGTTTTATTGGCTGGCGTCTTGGTTGTTGTAGTCTTGTGTGCGATTGGCTACAATCAAGAAGGAGGAGTCAGTATGAGGTATCATAACCGCGGTGTCGAGTGAAACAAGACGCTTTGGGCCCTGGGTTAATGGCTCACCCAGTTCGCTCGTCGCTGAACCCTTACCTTTTCCACTGTATAGGTAAGCTTGTAAAAAGTGCCATTAAACTTGTCTGTTTTCCTTTTTCCCAACTTTCAAGCATCAAATTCCTCAATCCGGAGACTCAGTCACGCTACCAAGCGTCGTCCGGTTCCGACGCAACCCTAACGTCGCAACAAGTGGCGTCAGCGGTGGGATGGAGGTAAACCCGGGTCACAACACTATTTCTTTATCTTTCTCGCTCTTTCTGTCTGTATTTCTCTATCTTCCCTTTCTTTCCCTCTTTCTCACTCTCTCTCTGCTTCGGGAGGTGTCCTCCCTTCATCAGATAAGCCCTGACGAAGGGAGGACCACTCCATAAACAATGACATGTCACTGAGGGAAAGCGATTGGAAGACGTATACACATACACAGTGCTAAGAAAATCAGTTGCTGCCGTGAAAAAGACAAGCTTGCTTCGTCGAAACGGTGGCCCCAGCGACACCCCCTATTTAAGGGTTTTTTATCACGCCAAACCAAAGTGATTTTGCAACGTCAAGAGAGTCGACGTGAAGCTATGCATGCTGTTACTGATGATGTGGCCTCACGTGCCAAACATGCGAGCTCGCGCTTAGTAAAAAATATATATCAAATGACATACCACAGCGAAATTACGACACGAACCGTTGCAAAGGCGGCAAATTTACGGTCTTACATAGAAAATACACATTGAAATTCGCTCAACGCACGCTCGCAGCCGATACGCAGACAACCTCGCATACCTTCGAGGCTTTCTATCGTGCTTGCAGGTTTACGGTGTTTATACATTCGGACAATCTTGCATAAATGCACGGTTGCACGAATATATCAATATACTCTCTTGTGGCAGTGAGTACATATGCCAAACGGGTGGGCGTTGCCTAAAAGTACGCCTACGAGAGCATGAGTTGTCTCTTTCGGGTACTGTAGTCACGTCCCCTTTGGCAGTCCATTAGAGATCCTGTGGCTGTACGCCCTGTATACCTTAAAGGGGCCCTGCAACACTTTCCAGCATGGTCAGAAAATCCTCCCGATCGGTAGTCGAGGCTCCTCATCGAGAACACGCCAGCCTAACATTTCAGCGCAGCACGCGGTCTGGAACGTTCAATTAATTCTCAAAGTCAGCTAGAAATCGCTCCCTTTTCTGCCTACAAATGACGCCATACACTCAAATGACAACGCCATATACCCAAATTCGCGGCCATTGGCTGCTTTGAGCATCGTGGGCTGCATATATTTACTGCGCCCGCCATAGAAGGCCGCCACGTGCCCGCGCGCGCTCTCGCAATCTCGCTGAAGGTTAGCCGCGCGTTCAAAGAAAAAAATAATAAAGTGCTCAAAGTCATGACGCGCGCGTGACGTAACTTCTTTCCCCCGTGCCATCCCTCTTTGCTTAGCTTCTAGCGCGTTCATCGGGACGAGAGAAGAGAGAAAGCAGTTACAGCGTGCGTCAAATCTCTAACTCCGATTCTACTTGCCGGATTCAACAAAATTTTTGCGGTGGACGATTCGTGAGGCAATAAGCTCCTCTAGTGAAGTCATTCGAGATACAGACACGCTGGTCAGCGCACGCCTTGAATAGCCGAAGCCTTTTTTTATATAAGATTTAGTAAAAATTGTATAAGTCATCCATCAATCACTGTGCCAGATGAGTAGAATTCGATGAAGAGTAGTTTCGCTTAAGAGCGAAGCAATGAATGCGATAGCAACAGATTTTAATGTTGTTCGACGTAAGTCTAGCAGCTAACTTTTTTGGATCCGATCTCGCGTAACTCGACAAAACACTGGTTTAAGGTAATACGGCCACTACAGGTACCGAAGCGGTTTTCGTGCTGTCGGTTCTCTAAACACAAAGTATAGAAGCGTTGAGAGCACAGCAAGTTTTCGAGCCGTCTACTGATGCCTGTCGAGATAGCGCGCGCGCCAGCTACCGCGGCCTTCGAGTGACGCAGCCCCCCCCTCCCCTGACGTACTTTCATGCTGCTTACGAAAGACGGGTGGGGCGTCTCCTCTCTGCTTGATGAGCAATCGACGGCAGGCCTAGTATGCGGGTTGATGTTACCGCATGCGCCCTCCGTGCGACGGAGACGGCCGGATCGTTTCGTTTCCGCTTTGGCCGCGTTCGTCGCCAGCGCTCGCGAGTAGAACATACGATGCACGAGGCGATGCTACCGATTTGGACTTTATACGGAAAATGACGGCGGCGGCGACGCCAACGCCAACAGCGACGGCAAAAACCCGTTGAGAGTGTCCATATAATTGCTACGCAATAAACATATTCAAAATTTGAAAGGTTGGTGTTCATCGATTCATCTGCATATATAGGTACCTCCGACAGAGTGATAGTGGAGATTGTGGCGTGCCTCGAACATGACTGGAGTGCCTACCATAGTAGGCACAGTGTTTAAGATGGTTTTAAAGTAAACGGCCGAGAGTGCATACGACGGCACCACCTCACGATATCGTCATTATTATGACGTATCTTAGTGGCTCAGTTCTGTAACGTTGCGCTACATCCGCGGTGTTTCTTTTATGACGTCACAGATGGAAATGTTGGTTGAGAGGCCATTTCTTTCCCCGCTTTTACGTCTGACGGTAACGTAACCGGATTTTTTTTTGTTTTTTTTTTGTTTTCTTTATGAGGGGGCAAGCCCTCGATCAAGAAGTGGGGGCCACTTATACGCGGGTGTTGTCGCACGTCATTAAGTGGTACACATAAACTTACGGGGCGCCACTCTCTGGCTTACGCATATACATACCGGGTAATGCGTTAGCCACGGCCAGGAAACTAGACCAGAATTTCTCCTCTTCTGGATATAGCTGGCATTTTAAAGGGACCGACAACTGATTTTTCTCGACCCAGTTTTTTACGGCGCGACAGGAAGCTTAACCTTCGCAGCGTTTGTAGCTGTAGTGGTTTATCCTAAAGGCACGTAGTTATTTTATAAGCAGTATTTTTCGATCTGAAAGGCTCCAAACACGCATGAAGGCTTGCTCCAGCAACGTTGAGAATTGATAGCGATGCCGCTAGCCCTTGTGAAAGCTGTCGTTGTTCTGCTTTCGCAGGAGTTACTGTAACTATGCTTAACCACCTTTATTTTGAGCTTTCCAACCATTTTTGAAAATAGCAAGCTGTTACAATGAGATGATGTGGCTTTATACACCTACTCGGTATTTGTACAGTGTTGTGTGCGCCTGCGCCCAAGGTTGCCTGCGCGTGTGTCAAGGCTGCCTACGCCAAGCGAAGGCAGCGCCACTTCGTTGCATACAACTACCGCAGGCCTATATGTACATTTTATGGAGTAATATCTTCTGATATAAAGAAATGAACAATATTTCAGTACTAACAGAAAAGTCATCGAACGTGTACACCAATCAACGGTCACGTGACCGGCTTCATCGGACATTTATGATTTTGCCGCCAGAGGTGCCAAAGGTCATTTTTCGCGACTTTCAATGAAGAAATAAAAATATAAATCCACCTCTCACGAGATAAACAGGGTTGGTTTGAGTCAGTGCGACGGACAATCTTTTCATCAGTGTAGTCATCTCATTTCATGTTCTGGGCAGTTGTCGGTCCCTTTAAAGGCCAACTCCGGCGATTTTTCGAGGTCGATGGATCTCAGTGAAATTCGCTGGGTACGTTCCTTTGCACGTTTCCGTAATTTATGCCAAATTACAGGCTTGAGACATGCGCAGATTGTTTACAAATGAATTTTAAAGATTGTCTGCAAACGCCCTCCTGGCTTCCCACAATTATTGGCAACATTGCGTCTGTGACGTCAGTGTTGGCAAGGCAGCGGAAGTGACGCAGCCGAGGGCACCGCTAACCTCGGCGCTTAGGCCGCTACAGCGAGCGTCTGCTGTGCACAAGGCGACAGACAGCATTGGTTTGGCCGGCGCTTCGCTGGTCGTCCCGGCTGTCACAGTTTTCATACTCCACGCCGGCGAGACCGGCATGCCTTGCACGACTTCCGGTTCGTTCGTAACAACGTCTACGTCATACGTAGACAGTACACTCGGTTGGGTTTCGGTTTCGGTGTTGCGCTTTTTTGCTTATTTAAAATTATTCTCCAATTTGCCGAGTATTTCTGCTATCGGGCCCGTAACCGGAGCGTCTCAGGAACATAAAAGCACCATTACTTTGACATGGCCAAAAAATCGCCGGAGTTGGCCTTTAAGCGGGGTCTGACTAAGAGAATGTGCATAATTGTAGCAACGTTTTCTGGCATCTTTCCTCCTTCGGGCCGTTATACCACCATGGCGGTTATGACGAGATTTTCGCTCCGCAACCACTTTTGGCTCATGAAGACCACAAAAGCGTTGCCTCGAGATCCGCTTCTCTTATAGAGTCAATCTTCGCTGAGGTGTGGATTTGGTCATCCTCGGAGGCTATACGTGTTCTAAACGCTCCCTGCTATTTGCTAGGCACGGCTTCGTTTTTCGTTATTTTGTCTTTAATGAGAGACCGAGAAGGCCGCGAGCACTTACAAAGCTATCGTAGATTGCGAAGCGAGACAAACCTGCCTGCTACACAGCGCCTTTCTTTCTTTCCTGTGTACGTATAGTACCGGCAAGGCCAGTCTCTATCACGCCACGGTGGTTGTTTCTCCAAACCGTCACGCCTTCTGTGCAGGGCTGCAGTTTGACGGCATCGTCCACGTCACAAGGGACAGCCCCTTGAGGCGTGCCCACGGTGTGACCTGCGCTCCTACGCTGCACTATTACTTCGAAGGTTAGATGACCGCGCGCGGCGCGGGCGGTTTATTCCGCGCACCCCACCTGAAGTTGTGTAGTGGATTCGTTACACCCCACTTTTGTGAAAGCGTGCGTCACGGGCAGATCCCTTTATGCTGTCCACGCGGCAAGGACAGGGAGGATTTCTCATTGTTCTTCTGCTGCTGCGCGAGTGAAGAACAAAGGATTGTTGGCGATGGGCCCCACTTATGTATTACACGCACAATGTGCGATGACGCTTGTGAGAGTATATGCGCGTGCGTGTGCGTGTGTGTGATACGAGGCTTTACGAACGCCAGAAGGCAGACCTGCGATGTAACCTAGCTGGTGCTACTTTAATCGTGAGTCTAACAAAAAAGAAAAAAAATACCCAAGTAGCAGACGGAAAGCCTTTGAGAAGTGAAGCAAGCGATAATTACGGGCGCCGCGTGACTATCTCATGACTGCTTGTATATGTTGCCTCGGGGGAAAAGCATTCTGCTAAACCTGCCAATTGCATAAACCTGAGATGTGGGTCTCCTTCATTCCATTTGTATTGTTGCGTCCACACTGCTATTCGCTGATACAATGATATATATATATATATATATATATATATATATATATATATATATATATATATATATATATATATATATATATATATATATATTATATATTGTAGAGAAGCATTGGAACCTTGTAATGGGCCGTCCTCTGTAGGGGCCGTAGGGTCGTAGTGGCGTAGTATGGGAGGCGACGTCAACAGACGACGGAGCTTCGCGAAAGCGTCGTCGCACTCTGACGACCATGAATTGAGGGACCCGTTACTTCCGAGGAGCTTCGTCAGCGGCGATATGACGGTCGCGAAGTTTCGAATGAAGCGCCGAAAGTAGGAACACAGTCCTACGAAACTGCGCAGTTCTTTGACGGACGTAGGTTTGGGGAACTTTTATGGTCACGGCCCGAAGCTTGGCTGGATCGGGAAGAATACCGTCCTTGGACACGACGTAACCGAGTATTGTCAGCTGGGGTTCTTCGAGCTTCTTCTTTTGGCATTGCTGTTGTTGCGGGACTGGATGAGGTGGGCTTCTTGGAGTAAGATGAGTCTGGAGTTGATGTGATCAGCAAACAGTCGGTACTCGCTACTGTAAGGCGTGTCTGGGCGAGGAAAAGTAGCACAAGCAACCCCCAGGGTGTGAGATGCCGTTCATTGTGGATGTTTCAATCAGTTGGCAGCGCGCAGGGTTTAAATTCGAAACTTCTGCATTGCGGCTCTCAGGTGAGCACTGGACGCTACAGCAGCAGCCATGACATCACCAGGTTCCGATTGCGAATGTAGGTACGAAAGCGTCCATGAGCGTGAGCAACTGAAGCGCACTTGATGCAAAACCAGGTGGTGCGGCACGCGATGTGACAATCAGCCCAAACGCATGGTACGTTGCAATAACGTCTGGAGTACTATGGTGCAGTGAAGAGGTAGAAAATGCCGATTTCTTTGCCCATGGGAAACCTGGCGGTAGGTTCGGTCGGGGAAAGGGTCTGGATGCGTTTCGGTCAGCAGATGCTTTACCTTGTCTGCTTGGAATTGTAAATCCTAGTCGGTGTTCGAATGTGTGAGGGATATTCGGAAGATTCATAAGAACAATCGTCGCTAATTTTCTCACATGAGGTCTTGTTTGGCAAATATGCTTGCTGCGGGAAGAGTTCTCGTTACTGTGATGAAAAGGCTCCAGCTGGTGGGTTATGGACAAGTCTTCATCGTCTCTTTTAAATCGAATGATCATTTCTTCTTTGATTTTTTTCCAAGATCGTTGTTACACGGCGTTGGAAGATGTGCGTGAGGTAAAAGCGGAAGGCCTCACCGGTGACGTAGTCGTTGAAGTTTTTGACCCTCTCCCGTTCGGACCGATGCAGCGGTAGCGTGGACCTCGAAAAGGTGGAACCAGTCCTCTACGGGTCGAATAACATCGTCGCCGATCCAGCGTACTTCGGGATGTCGAGGTCTGCCGATGATGCTGCGTTCATGAAGCTGGTCACTGTATGCAGCGATGATCTGCACAGGTGGTCTGTATGTGGTCAGGTTGGGGAACGTGTGATGATGCGTGGCTGATGAAGTGGCTGCCAGGTCTTCATCCTGTCGACTTGTGTGACGTTATGAATGATAGACGGGCGAAATTCGTGGCTCAACGCCATAATTCTATTGCACGCGCCACCTCTTCCTCGTCGGCTTCTCCTGCCATGGTTCATGTGTCACATATATATATGGCGCCGCCAGAGAGCACAGAGCAAACCGTATATAGATATATATAGGAGATAGATATTATATATAGATATATAGCGGGTATATATATATGGATAGATAGATAGATAGATAGATAGATAGTAGATAGATAGATAGATAGATAGATAGATATATAGATAGATAGATGAAGATGAGAATAGAGAGATAGATAGAGATAGATATAGATAATGATAGATAGATAGATAGACAGACAGACAGATAAGATATAGATAGATAGATAGATAGATTAGATAGGAGATAGATAGATAGATAGATAGCATAGATAGTAGATAGATATAATGATAGAAGAGAATAGATAGATATGATAAGATAGATAGATAGATAGATATTAATTCATACTCTCTGACAGAACTGGGAAGGCTGTATGACTACATGCATGCGTCCCTTTACCATAGCCCTACTTGAATTTTGGTTGGGCATTGGAATTGGTAAGGCGTTGTTTAGGAAGCGTTTTGCTGAAATTTGAAAAGAGGTATAGTAACGGCAGAAAATGGAATAAATCATTGTTTTACTCGTAGTAATTCTTTTACATTGTGGCAAAGAGGTGAGCTTCGCTACCAAACGGAGGCACTATTTCTGCCTCCTTTGCCTCGAGTAGAGCGAGCAGCGGAAAAGGTGTCTGCTCGCCTCGCTTTCGGTGTGACGGTGCCGAGTGCCGCATCTCGTCCAGGCGGCAAGCCCGGCCTGCTTTTATTAGAGCAAAACTTTCTCTCTCCTCATCCTCTTCCCCACAAGTAGGATAGAAAAGCAGACGTGCATCTGATTTACCTTCCCTTCCTTTCCACCTGCTCCTCCTCCTTTCTTTGCGAACATCCCTGGTCTCGCTGACCGTGGTTGCTGTTGCCAGTGGTTTCCTCAGGAATTGGAGCTAGGGGGCGTGTCTAAATGTAAGAGAGGGAGAGGGGGAGAAGGGGTTATTTTGAATTTTTTACAGTGATAATTTATTCATGATTCATAAGTGAAATGAAGCCTGGTTGCCTTCGATTTGGGCTCCCGAGATGTAATTTACGTAGTGAATTTATGTAGTGAATTTATGTAGTGAATTTATGTAGTGTAATTTATGTAGTGCGGCGATCGTGGTAGGGTTTCTCGCGAGCAGCATCTGAAAGGCGCCGTCCTCGATGCCCTTCAGGATGTGCCTGATTTTGTCCTTCGCCATGGTGCTCCCCGTGAACTTTTGAGCGACAGAGGGCGTGTTTTTCTGTCTGACGCTATTCAAGCATTGCTCGCTCAGTGCAACATCATTCATCGCATGACGACCGCATATCACCCGCAAACGAATGGCCTCATTGAACGATTTAATCGCACTCTCGGCGATATGCTGACAATGTACACCGCATCAGACCAGACCAATTGGGACACCGTCCTTCCGTTTGTCACGTACGCGTACAACACCGCTACGCATGCGACCACAGGTTTTTCGCCTTTCTTTCTCTTGTACGGACGCGATCCATCATGCACGCTTGACACTATGCTTCCCTACACGCCTGACTCATCTGAGTACACTGCAATTTCTGACGTTGCCAGATACGCCGAAGATTGCCGACGATTGGCCCGTTCGCTGACAACCGAGGACCAAGGCCGTCAGAAGCTAAGGCACGACACCGATCGACCTCTCCCTACTTTTACGACAGGTGCCCTGGTTTGGCTTTGGATCCCACCGAACACTCCGGGCCTTTCGTCGAAATTACTTGCCCGATATCACGGGCCCTACCGCATTCTCACTCGTACATCCCCAGTCAATTATGAGGTCGAGCCTTTGACACTGTCCCAAGACTTACGTCGTCGTGGTAGGGAAATCGTCCACGTGAGTCGCCTCAAGCCCTATTATGATCCCGCCATACTGACAACGCCTTAGGTCGCCAGGATGGCTACGCTATTCACCGGGGGCAAATGTAGTGAACAATATAGACGACGACGAAGCAGCCAAGAAAGCAAGCCACATCGTGAGTGGTAGCCACGCGACCCGAGCTTGCGCTTGCTTGGATTTTGGACCCTCAACGTTCCTCGACGTTCCTCGTCGTCCCTTCACGTTTGTACGTGAATAAACCACGTGACATTTATAACATATGCTGTGGCAATGCCCCGTGCTGCGCGCGGCTGCAGGGTCTCCAGCCGCGGAAGAAGAATGGACCGCTCTCCTCACCAGTCCCCAAGAGGACGACAGACTTCGGTCTGTTCAGACCTGGCCGTCCAGTTTCACCTCCCGGTCCCGTCGTGGACGCAGCCCGCGGACGAGCCCCCTTAGGGGGACTTGCTCTTCTCAGGACAAAATAAAGGTCAGTTCAGTTCATATTATATATACATAGGCGTGCGCAAAGTGGGGGCAGGGGGGGCGGCCGCCCCCCTAATCACCTAAAAGGGGGGCGCAAAATCTGCCCCGTACATTGACCCTTCTAGCCACCTAAGAAGGGGGGAGGGGGCGCAAAATCTGCCCCATATATTGACTTAGTAGGGTGGGGGGCGCTGCGACGAACCTTTGCCCCGCCCCCCCCCCCCCCTAATGGGGAACCCTGCGCACGCCTATGTATATATATCTAGGCTATTCGCAACTCCGCAACTTCCCACCTTTGACCAAGCTTCGATGTAATGTGATGACGTCACCGTGTGACGTTACGTCACTGTGACGTCATCACGTAATGATGGCTTTTTGCATCACTCGTGTGGACGCCGACGGGGACGCCGGTCAATTTTCGCGTCTGATGAGGCATCTAAGGCTTTAGCCTTAATGAGTGAATGAATAAATGAATGAATGAATGAATGAATAAATAAATAAATAAATAAATAAATAAATAAATAAATAAATAAATAAATAAATTGTAGTGAACAATATAGACGACGACGAAGCAGCCAAGAAAGCAAGCCACAGCGTTATTGGTAGCCACGCGACCCGAGCTTGCGCTTGCTTGTATTTTGGACCCTCGACGTTCCTCGTCGTTCCTTCACATTTGTACGTGAATAAACCACGTGACATTTGGTGGAGGTACGTGGATTCCCCGTACGAACTTGGACCTTCGCTCCCGCAAGATCCCCTCTGTCCGTGACGCCAACATGGCCAACGAAACCCCTCCACATGCTGGACCTTCGGCCGCCCACGTCACCTGCGGCGCCGTGTATCCCCAGTGAGATCCACCCATCTTCTCCGGCTCAAGTGAATAGGACGTGGAAGATTGATTGTTGAGGTACGAAAGAGTCGGCGCAAGTAACAAATGGGACGACCAAATGAAGCTTGGCTACGTCACGTTTTATATCGCGGGCATCGCGCAGCTGTGGTATCACAACCACGAGTCTGAAATTCCAACTTGGGCAGCTTTCAAGACTTCTGTTACAGACGTCTTTGGGCGGCCTACGGTTCGCAAGCTTCACGCCGAGCAGCGCTTGCGTCAACGTGCGCAGCAACCGGGCGAGAACTACACGGGCTACATCGAGGATGTCCTGAATCTGTGTAACCACGTCAACTCCACCATGAATGAGGAGGACAAAATCAGGCACATCTTGAAGGGCATCGAGGACGGCGCCTTTCAGATGCTGCTCGCGAGAAATCCTACCATGATCGCGGCACTCGTCTCACTCTGTCAGAGCTTCGACGAGTTGCGTAGACAGCGCGCGATCGCCCGTCAAGCCCTCACGACGCCCGACACGCTCTCAAGCTTGCAACTAGCTGCCCGTCCTGCCGATCAGCAGCCGCTTCTGTCCACGATCAAGGACTTCATCCGCGAGGAGGTAGCGCGCCAGCTATCATTACTGCCGCTCACGCACGAGCCTGCGCAGGTTTTGGCTCCGGACCTACAACACGCCATTTGAACCCAAGTTGCTGAGGCCCTCCCACCGATTCTCCAACAAGCCGCCGTCGCTGCTCGCCCGCAGCAGCCTATACCATATTCTCGACCTGCCATGCCACCTCATCTCTTGCCGACGACCGCGAACGCTGCGTCGCATACCTTCGCGAGACCTTCGACTCCATTTTACCGCCGCTTAGACGCGTGGAGAACGCCGGACAATAGACCCATCTGCTTCGCCTGTGGTATCGCTGGACACGTCGCCCGCTACTGTCGCCAATGTCCTTCTCCATTTGACGCCGTGGGCAGGCCTGTTGCATCGTCGTCAAGGACGCCACCAAGGTACACCCTTGACGATCAACAACCCTACGCCAACCACCGATCACCTTAACCTCGACGACGCTCCCTGTCACCCATGCGTCGCCGACCTACGGTAGAGGGAAACTGATCGCTGTAGTTCCGGAGGCAAGAGCTGCATGCGAGTCGAACTGCCCAAGGCCTCCATCTTTTTCGCCGCAAAACGTTATCGACGTCAATGTTGAAGGGACCGCCGCACAAGCGCTTATTGACACAGGCGCCGCCGTTTCCGTCATCTGCGAGAACCTATGCTGCAAGTCAAAAAAAGGTGACCACGTCGCTCTCGGGACTAATACTCCGCACGGCCAGCTCACAGTACATAGCACCTGCTGTGTGCACCGCGCGTGTCATTATTCAAGGCGAACTGTACGTCATCGAGTTTTTCGTGCTAGCGTCATGCTCCCACGACGTTATTCTCGACTGGGACTTCCTTTCGCGTCATCGTGCCCTCATAGACTGCTTCCGTGCAGAAGTCGCCCTTACGCCGCTGCAAACTGCTCTTTAGGTGGATCCCCTTCCCGACGCTTACAAACTTGTCGTTGCTGCGGACACAGATATATAGCCCCGAAAACGTCCACCCTGGTAGCCCTGACCTGTAAGAAAACTGTTCTGTTCGTCACGTCCGAGGTATTTCTCCGCAGCCGCGGCTTGCGACTGCCGATTGCCGTACTCGCCGTTGAATCGGGTGCTACAATTATGCTGGTTGCCAACTCATTGACATCCTCATTTACCAGGGGCGTAGCCAGAAATTTTTTTCGGGGGGGGGGGGGGGGGGGGATCAACCATACTTTATGTACGGTCGTGCGTGCGTTTCTATGTGTGCGTGTATATATACGCAAGCAAAAGTGAAAAAAAATAGGGGGGGGGGGGGGTTAACCCCCCCCCCCCGGCTACGCCCCTGTCAGTTACATTACTTCGCGGGGAATGTTTGGGCAACATACAAGACGTTGACCTACTGCGCTCTCTGGAGTTTGCTGCAAACCAACCCGACCTTCAGCTGAATACCATGACATCCACCTGTTGCCACTCCTTCCGCTCCAGGCATTTTCCACCCTTCTATTGCCGCTGATCTATCGCCGACACATCGACGCGAACTCTTAGCCCTACTTCGAGAGTTCCGCTCTTCCTGCGATTGCGCTCAACCATCTTTGGGTCCTACAATGAGCATCACGCACCACATTGACACCAGTTGTAATGCTCCCTTACGCCAACGACCATATCGAGTTTCAGCGGAAGAGCGGCGTATTATCAACGAACAAGTCGACGATATGCTCAAGCGCGGTGTCATCCAGCCATCCCAGAGCCCCTGGTCGTCCCCTGTTGTGCTTGTGCGCAAAAAGGATGGATCAATCAGGTTCTGTTTCGACTACCGCCGCCTGAATAATATAACTCGGAAGGATGTATACCCATTGCCACGCATCGACGATGCTCTCGATTGCTTGCAAGGAGCAGAATATTTCTCGTCTTTGGATTTACGCTCGGGTTATTGGCAAGTTCCAATGGCCGACCCTGACCGATCGAAGACTGCATTCGTCACTCCTGGCGGGCTGTATGAGATTAACCGTCATGCCGCTCGGACTCTGCAACGCCCCAGCTACCTTCGAACGGATGATGGACAACATCCTTCGCGGCTACAAGTGGAATACCTGCCTCTGCTACCTTGACGACATCGTCGTTTTTTCTCGCGATTTTCCGACTCACCTCACTCGCCTTCGTGCGATTCTCACGTGTCTCACCTTTGTTGGCATTCAACTTAACATCAAGAAGTGCTATTTTGCGGCGCGCTGCAAGGAAGGCGTTCTTCCGGACCCCGTGAAACTCCGCGCCGTCGTCGAATATTCGAAGCCCAATTCTATGAAGACGCTTCGAAGTTTTATCGGGCTGTGCTCGTATTTTCGTCGATTTGTGCGCGACTTCACTTCTATCATCGCGCCTCTTACCAGTCTACTGACAGCCTCCAACGGCCTGTCTGCTTGGTCACAGGAGTGTGACGAGTCTTTTATGACGCTACGGCGCTTATTAACGTCGCCTCCGATTCTTCGTCACTTTGACCCTAATGCGCCTACGGAGATCCATACCGACGCCAGCGGTGTCGGTCTTGGTGCAGTACTGGCTCAACGAAAACCAGGATATGAAGAATACGTCGTTGCTTACGCGAGTCGAACCCTCAAGAAAGCCGAGTGTAATTATTCCGTCACAGAGAAAGAGTGTCTCGCCATTATCTGGGCTTTGGCCAAGTTCGCCCGTACCTTTATGGCCGCCCTTTCGACGTAGTGACGGACCACCATGCCTATGTGGCTGTCATCGCTGAAGGATCCGTCGGGACGCCTCGGTCGTTGGGCGCTTCGCCTGCAGGAATACGACATTCGTGTGGTTGTGTACCGATCCGGCCGCAAACACTCGGACGCTGATGCCTATCCCGCTCGCCGCTACCGGCTGACACAGCTTCGTCGTCAGCTTCTTCAGCTGTCTTGACGCCAATTGACTTCGCAGACATGCCGTTCGAGCAACGCAAGGACGCGTGGATTTCCCATCTCATCGACTTTCTGACTGACCCATTAGCACATCCAGCCTCAAGAACTATCCGTCGTCAAGCCACGCATTTCACTATTCGAGACGACCTCCTCTATCGGCGGAATTACGCGTCTGACGGTCGGTCGGAGGTGGCTGCTAGTGATACCACGCCACATGCGCACGGAAATCTGTACTGCTTTCCACAACGACCCGCAAAGTGCTCACGCCGGCGCTCTCAAGACCTACAACCGCCTGCGCCAGCGATACTACTGGCGCGGCATGTATACTTTTGTGCGCAAGTACGTACGTGCTTGTACTGCTTGTCAGCGCCGTAAAGCTCCACCTGAACGCCCAGCCGGTACACTTCAGCCTCTGCCTTGTCCGGCGCGTCCATTTGATCGCGTCGGTATCGACTTATACGGACCGCTTCCCTCGACTTCTTCTGGAAATAGGTGGATAATTGTCGGCGTAGACCACCTCACACGTTACGCGGGAACTGCAGCCCTGCCCACAGCAACAGCAAGAGAAGTTGCGTTTTTCATCTTACGCAACTTTGTCCTTCGCCATGGTGCTCCCCGTGAGCTTTTGAGCGACAGAGGGCGTGTTTTTCTGTCTGACGCTATTCAGCATTGCTCGCTCAGTGCAACATCATTCATCGCATGACGACCGCATATCACCCGCAAACGAATGGCCTCACTGAACGATTTAATCGCACTCTCGGCGATATGCTGACAATGTACACCGCATCAGACCAGACCAATTGGGACACCGTCCTTCCGTTTGTCACGTACGCGTACAACACCGCTACGCATGCGACCACAGGTTTTTCGCCTTTCTTTCTCTTGTACGGACGCGATCCATCATGCACGCTTGACACTATGCTTCCCTACACGCCTGACTCAACTGAGTACACTGCAATTTCTGACGTTGCCAGATACGCCGAAGATTGCCGACGATTGGCCCGTTCGCTGACAACCGAGGACCAAGGCCGTCAGAAGCTAAGGCACGACACCGATCGACCTCTCCCTACTTTTACGACAGGTGCCCTGGTTTGGCTTTGGATACCACCGAACACTCCTGGCCTTTCGTCGAAATTACTTGCCCGATATCACGGGCCCTACCGCATTCTCACTCGTACGTCCCCAGTCAATTATGAGGTCGAGCCTTTGACACTGTCCCAAGACTTACGTCGTCGTGGTAGGGAAATCGTCCACGTGAGTCGCCTCAAGCCCTATTATGATCCCGCCATACTGACAACGCCTTAGGTCGCCAGGATGGCTACGCTATTCACCGGGGGCAAATGTAGTGAACAATATAGACGACGACGAAGCAGCCAAGAAAGCAAGCCACATCGTGGGTGGTAGCCACGCGACCCGAGCTTGCGCTTGCTTGGATTTTGGACCCTCAACGTTCCTCGACGTTCCTCGTCGTCCCTTCACGCTTGTACGTGAATAAACCACGTGACATTAGTTTATATGCGTATGAAAATGCTCAAGGACGCAGAGGAAGTAGGGAGAAAGCAGGCCGACGACTGCCACCTTAATAGAGGGACAACGCGTGCCTGCACTTTTGGGAGAAGGGAAGAGAGGGAGCAAGGAAACAGGAATGAAGATAGGAAAGTAGGGAAACAAGAATGAGGAAGACTTGGACAAAAATACCTAATGAAAATGTGTAAACGGGTGGCCAGACCCGTTTCGTCCATAAAAGTCAGCAGAGCGTGATGGGCCCTGTCACGTCGAGCAGCACACACTCTCGGAAACATGTAATCGTCAATGCTCGCAAAGTTACACCCAATCAGTCTACGTACCTTAATCAGCAATGCCCACTGCGTAATGAATGCGGGACATTCTAATATAAGATGGCCAAGTGTTTCGCAGGATGATGCAAGAACCTAAAGACCAGTTGTGGTTGGTAAACAAGGCTGTGGCGGCAGTAGCAAGCCAAGACTATACCCGAACTGAGGAGGCCGCCCACCTTTGAACCTGAAGTAGAGGAAGCCTGGTCATCAAGCAAAGTAATACCTCTCCCTTTGTGGTAATTTTTACGTTGGATATACACCCCATAACATTTCTAACACCATCGGGTTTCTTCACCCGGCGTACAAACGCCAAGACCACACTTAAGCAGAGCCGCTGCCCTTGCGGAGTGCTGGCGATATTGCGTTCGGTTGCTTCCTTCTTTGCAACCCTTAGTGGAGCGGAAGTAGACGGCCACACTTCCTCGTTGCTCTCGTTCCGGGTAGGGTGTTTCCCGGAGTGTATATCGAGGTCGGCACGCCCCTCCACAAATGTGGGCCGGTCGCATTACATCGAATCACAAGGCAGGACAAATAACGTATGCCTGCATCGAGAGCTCGATTCAGTGGTGCGTGTACTTCTGGTTGCAGACCGGAGGTGGTTTGAAGGAAGGGATTGGCTCTTGGACGGGGCGGAGGAATGCTAGATGTGTTCACTGTGAATACCACCGTGCAATACCACCGGCGGAGTTATTTGGTACGGGGCTCTTTAGGTAAATGCTGCTACGAATTTTTCAACAAACAGGAGGCAAGTCAAGCAGAAGTGCCGATAGCCATAGCAATGAATGAATGAATGAATGAATGAATGAATGAATGAATGAATGAATGAATGAATGAATGAATTGTAGCGAAGCCTTGGAACTATGCAATGGGTAGTCTTCTCCAGCGCCTTCTATTGGGTCATCCTCTGCGGTTCCTTTCTGCAAGAACGCCGCTCCTGCTGAGAGTCCGTGCTCCGCCTTTGTTGTCGCCATTGCGAATTGTCGCCGAGTGCCGTCTTATAAACACCTTTATTAATTGAATGAATGAATGACAGTGATCATGTAAGCAGGTCAATTGCTGCCCCACCATACTGTTCAGATGCCGCACGTGCTATGACAAGTGTTGCACAGTCACTATAGTGCAGTTGATAAAGAAGCTGGCTCCCGCACCGTAGACTGTGATCATGGCAACCCTGCCGCCTACATTATCCAACACTAGCCGAAATTATTCATTGAGCCAATCCACTCCAATACTAGTCATCATTTCGAAAACAGCAGCCGAGATTAGCGCTCGTTCAAGCTACGCTACAGCTTTTATGGTGTGGACTTGTAGAGGCAACTATAAAGTCCTGCTTTCCTTCTGCAGTTAGCAGCATTGTCATGTTAGGCCCAAGATAAGAACCAATGCATCTCTTTTGACAGCAGCGCGTTACTTTGCGGACGCACGCTGTTTTAACACGGAGCTGTGTAAGCTTGGCAAAACTCCGGGTGGCGTTGGCACGATCCCCGCCTAGCTGTGACGTCACTGCGCCGCGACCAAGCAACGCTTCTCCACAACTTCGGAGACGTCTTGTGGAGGCGGCGTCTTGTGTTCCCGCGCCGTGGGCTACGTTGTGCTATGATATGGCTCCGAAGAAGAAGCAGCTTGACCTAGCGCCGCGCAGATCAGCTTCACGTAACTTAGAAAAGCCGCACCTAGCGTCGCATAGCTTGCAATGGCCCCGCCTCGCACAGCTTAGAATGTCCAAGCCTCTCATAATATATAATAGCCAACATAAGCTACGGCAGGCTACGATTGGCCAGCTCCGCTGCTTTCCCATCTTTGTCACAGCCAGTGACAAGCCGCCCGAATTTTTTACCTGTGTGCTATGGAAAAGCACGTTAAATGTGTGGCACATTAATCGCGCATTCTTACAGCCCAATATGTCTCATAGGCTGATTATCCCGTACAACAGATGAGGGTTAACAATGCGGGCGCACACGCATTCATACAAGAAGATACATTCATGCTATAGATCACCTTTGGTAAAGACATAGCGGTAGTCTCTTCACCAGAACAGCTATTGCTAATGGCGCAGCACTGTCATTTATCTTCGCAGTCTCGTTTCGACCAACCCCATAACCCCGTCATGAGTTATCGCCTCAGGACAAGTCACGAAGTGACCACAAAACAAGCTGCTCTTAGTAGGTTTCGTCGGGGATAACGAGTGAGCCAGTTGCGCAAAATGTGTCGTAATGCAGCCGCCCTGCGAGTCAATAGCCATATCACCTGGTGTTTATACAGCAACTGAGATGCCATGCGAATAATTGCTCGGCGAGAAGGACACGCCGCTCTGTGAGAGCTCCTTGCACCTCAGTGGTACGTTGGCGCTGCCGCAAATCGCAGCCAAAATACGGGCCTGCAAGGGATGATACAGGATGCGTTATCAGTCAGATGACCAGTCGAATACTATGGTGTCTCTAATCAGGAGTGATCGAACAAAACGGCATGATAGAACGGCGTGATAGGAAGAGAGAGAGAGAGCGAAGACACACTGCGCGACGGAGACAGAACTGTACAGTCACAACACGAAGCCCGCGCGAACCTCCGAACTCATATCACGTTTGAAAAAGACGTGCGGCTAACGCTTAACGTGTACAGAGTACACGTCGAAAAGCGGTTGCGTGCGATCTGCGTCACGCGTTCGCCCATCACGTTCGCGAGAACGCTGTCGGCTGTAGAGGTAGCGTAGCAGCTTGCGACCTTCCCTTGCCCTCTTATGCCCGGCGAAAGACAATCTGCGTCGAGTATGGCCGACTCTAGTCACGTTTTCCAATGTGAACATGACGCCGTTCTTGTAACCCAGCAGCTCTCCCAACCTACTATGGCCGCGTTGCTTCCTTATATACAATACCAGAATCGTGAATGGAAGGGCGGGAGCCTCCGCGTCTCTTCGCATATGTATGGTCGTCACGAAAACGGCATTGAGCTGTCATCGTGCACGTCTTACTTGCCACTGTTCGCCGTGCTGGTTTAGCGTTCTCTAGCGCTAGCAATTCTTGACTTACTTCTTGCAGAAAGCCTACTCAATTGTGTACGTAACTCAACATCCCTTTGTTTCTCTTTCTGGTTTATAACAGTATGATTATAGCTGCGGCTTTGTACTTGGATCCAGTGGCGTACCACTTGTCGCGAGAGGGGGGATGGGAAGCCCCCTCGCTCTGTCCGCCGTATATTATATATATATAATATATATATATATATATATATATATATATATATATATATATATATATATATATAGATATATATATATATATGGGTCCATTCCATCCAAATCACCCAGCGTTTTTCCGACCATCACACTATGGCTGAAAAAAGTTCCACGTTTTTCTTGAAGTTCAGAACTCGTTCTGCTCGTTTATTTCTGTTGCCAAAAATTTCCCGCCTGTTT
>NC_051178.1:109208696-109305294 GCF_013339695.2 Rhipicephalus sanguineus | reverse complement strand
GTGGTTACGAAGCCATAGTTTGAAATGGCTGCATAACAAGCTTCATATATCTGCGTCCCATCTCGCTGGCTACTGCGTACATGTGGGAAAAAAAAATAAAAGTAAAAGTGCGTTTCATTTCATATAGTACAGTGCGCAGTGAATGCGAATCTAAATATGACGCACTGTCTCCGCAAGAATCCTGCCGTACGTAACTAGCACAGGCAAACCACACTCGCCACGGTAGTCTAGTGATTATGGTGCTGGACTGCTGAAACGAAGGTCGCGGAATCGAATCCCGGCCGAGGCGTCTGCATTTCGATGCAGGCGAAATGCTAGAGGTCCGTGTACCTAGAGGTAGGTGCACATTAAAGGGACCGACAACCGACCAGAACGTGTCATTATAGGTAATGGTAGAAATGAAAAGACCGTGAAATATAGTGACACATTCCGGCATCATTTTCGCGTTGTGAGTAGGAATTATATTTTTAAGTCGGGTTTAAAGGTAACAAAACGCCGGTACATCGCACAGCCTAGCGGATGAGCCTTGAAGCTGGATGATGGAGTCGATCACTTTGGTTCACGTGGTCACGTAGATGCGGTCATGCGCGACATAATTGTATACACGCTTCCGACGTCCACAAACACAGCAGCGACAAGGTTGATTTTGTTGCGTTCAGTGCGGGACAGAATGATCAGCAAAAGAAAAAAGACCGAAAAGAGACGCGTGGGAGAGCATGAATGTTACCTCAAGTGGACTTGAGATATAAGTGGGTCTTTTATTGCAGGCCATTGCGATATAGGGCTAGTTTCAGTGACCGAGTGCTACGACGCACCACGCTATAAAACGGGAACTGCGTAACAGGCCCAGCTTTTCACGATACGAATAGCACGTGACAGATTACGATTTTACGTAAGACATATGGGCGCCGCCACCTTGGGCTGTTAAACCAATGTTTTCTCTTATTTTTCGTATCTGGTGACGTGGATAGGCATGACCAGGAAACGTCGAATTCACCAACGCAACCGTTTTCATATGTATACGTCTACCGTAGCACTGTTCGTTTAGTTGTTCAATATATGAAACGGCAAAGGTTGTTAACCTTGCCCAATATGGCGGCTCCGAAACCCTTCCGTAAAACAGCTGCTAACCGGCTAGAGCTTTTACGTAACTAATCTCAGTGTTACCACGAGCACCAGTGTTTGTAACAGCTGTGTCGACGCAGGTGCGCAGTGACCACGGACAAACTGCAGTGTTCCATTATATGTAGGCAACTCGGGCACATGGAAACATAGTTTCGTGGACATGTACGTGTTTCTCTATGACTGGAGTATTTAGGATTGGTGCGGCCGCCCTTTCTCGTCGGGCGCGCAGCATGCGTGTGTTTATTGCGGTGTTGCTTTTGTGTTCAGAAAATCTTGTCACTTTAAATTATTTATGGCATAAATGTAAGTCGTCACACTAACCACCCGTTTATACGGCTTGTACTTCACATACAACTGATAATTCGAGTGAACAGCTCGACTTCTTGGAACGGTGACAAGCAGGCTCTCTTTGGTTTGTTGACCTCGTATACCGTATAGCTTTGGCGTTGAAAAATATATTACAAGTTTGTAAAGCCCTTTAGTCTCGTGCACCCTTGAAGTGAAGATACGCTCTACGGCGTTGTATGCACGTGATGATGAAGCTCATTGTAAAGGTGATTCTTCAGCGTAGCCCGAAAAAAACATTACACCATCTCCCGCTAAAGGGGACCATGAAGCGATGCGAAGCCGGAGCACTTGCACGATCGCGTTCCGTTGGCGTTCGCTGGGCATGCTACCGACCTCGCGTCATGGAACGCGAAGAGGAACGCTACGCGCGTCTTGTCTTCCCTCTAGCCTGGCCGTTAATTCTCACAGGGCGTGCGGAGAACGCGGTCGACAGGCGCGCGAGAGAAGGCAGCGTAGGAGAGGAGAGAGAGAGAGGGAGGGGACGCGCATGCGCTGGCCCTCATCACGGCGCTGCGCAGGAGAGAATTTCGGCATGTCGAGCCCGCATTTCAGAGGAGCCAACCGAGGCAAGCGCTGGACTGAACGCGCGGCACTCTGCCATTTGAAGGAGAGGAGACTAGAGGAGGAGAGTAGCGTATGCGCCGTGAGAGCAGAAGCGAGAACGCAGGAGACGCGCAAGCAGGTGCTGGTAGAGAAGTGGAGAGAGTAACGCGCAGCTGTTGGAGAGAGGGAAGGAGGAGAGTTGCGCATGCGCAGTGTGAGTGCGGACTACTACGCCGCGTGACATACCCCCGAGCAAGAGACTTCGCATCTAAAAAATAGGAGAGACCAGCGCGCCCAGACTGCAACTCCATATCGTCGCAAAAGCGCAGACGCATAGCCCACTGAAACTCGGATAGCAGAGGTGGCGACGCGCGAGATGAAGACGCTGCCTAAGCGCGCTGTCTGGCACAAGTGCGCACACTATGGAAGGCTGGAGCGGGAAGACCTATACTATCGAGACACTCAGGGGAGCATAAACATAGCCCGAGACATTTTATATGTACTCGAACACGTAGTATTGCACTATATACGTGCAGTTTAGAACGAAGCGGGAAGGGAAGGAAATAAATATTTAGTACTTGAAGACCTGGCGTGCTGTCTTCACACTGGGTAGGTGGCTGCCAGTCCACCCACTGGTAAAAAATAAAAACAACTTGTATTTTGAGATTTTGAGAACATAGATGGCTTTGGTCTGGTTACAGTGACTAGCACATTACCTAGAGAGCAGAACCATCATAATTTGAGGACTCATCATCATCATTCATCATCAGCCTGTCTACGTCCACTGCAGGGTAAAGGCCTCTCCCAAGTTCCGCCAATCAACGCGGTCCTGTGCTTTCTGCTGCCACGTTATACCTGCAAACTTCTTAATCTCATCTACCCACCTAATTTTCTGTCTCCCCCTCACGCGTTTGCCATCTCTTGGAATCTAGTCAGTTACCCTTAATGACCATCGGTTATCCTGCCGACGTGCTACGTGCCCGGCCCATATCTATTTCTTCTTCTTGATTTCAACTGTGATATCCTTAACCCCCGTTTGTTCCCTAACCCACTCTGCTCTCTTACTGTCTCTTAAGGTTACACCTATCATTTTCCTTTCCATCGCTCGCTGCGTCGTCCTCAATTTAAGTTGAACCCTCTTTGTAAGTTTCCAGGTTTCCGCTCCGCAGGTAAGTACCGGTAAGATGCAGCTGTTATATACCTTCCTCTTGAGGGATAGTGAGTTAATTTGAGGACTATTTTCGCTCAATTCGGCGTTGTAATTCAAGTGCACGGCCGGTCGATCTTCTAGAGCACGCGGGCGTTGCGCTGTTCAGAACACCAAACAAGAAATGAAAGAGCTAGACAAGAATGATACTGCCATCACCGTTCAGAGTTCAGCCGCGAGTTGCCGCTAGTAACATCCGCGAGGCTTCGAATATGTCTCATTTCAGTTAAATTTGGATGGCTTGGCCGGCGCCGTGTTAGTTTGTGGCGCCGGCCAAGCCAGCAATTGGGATTCCCAGCTCCGTAGGCTTTATTTGGGAACATCAGGCAAGACCCCCACAGCAACCTTTATACCACGATGACTGAGGGGCGCGAGAGACCAACTCGCCCAACTTTTTACCGTACTTTATACCACAGCAACCTTTTATGGAATCTGATAACTTTGGGATAATTACCACAGCCGCTTTTTGGAAATCTCAAAGCGGCAATGGGTTCCTCGCAGGAATGACTACAATTGTCCCATTTGACCTGACCGCCTCTCTTCACTGATTAAAATGTTAATTAACTTAGTTTACTTATTACTGCCTTAATTCATGTCTTTCGACATCGTAATACGCCTACCGCTACTAAAACAGCCCCACTATTGTGAAACCGGAGGATGTGCGCATAGCACGGGCACCCAGCGATTCCCGTTCGTAGAGTTCCCACTGCTCTGCTTACCAAACCGTCGATGACGCCAATGTTTGAGGGGAGCATGTAGGATTTCCCCGGCACGAGTTGAATATTGTTTCGCACGTGCGACATGCGCGCAACTTTTTGCAGCGTTTTATCGACTTCCTGCTTGTTACGGCAGTTGAGATACGTGTCGTCTGCAGCGAGTTGCGTCAGATTGTTTCCCCCTTCAGATGTAGTGCCGTAGTGAGCCGGTGAGAGGAGAAATCGTGCCCTCTGAGAGGTGGTGGCGCCTTCTCTCGCGCGGCGCCGCAGTCGGCCTCATGTTTCCGAAACGTTTTTAGCGTTTTTAAGTTAATTATTACGATTACTTCTTGGTTATTTCTGTTAATTATATTATTTTAGACCTTGTTCGTTCATTTACACCCGGAGCCTTGTTATGGCCTGTATTGAGCGCTTTACTATGAGCGTGACCACGCCACATGAGACCCATGGATGGATGACAAGCCGGGCCCCTAAAGTGCCACCCACTTAAAATCACTTACGAAGGCAACGAGCAAATATCGCATTTCCCTTATTCTTGAGGATTTTTGGACACATTTTTTCAAACACCCTGTATAGCATATACCCCCGCACTATCTGGATCTACCGACCCTGAGGCGCTCTCCGCCTTCGCGCTGCCCCCTGACACCCCTCGTGTTTGAGCTTTTCCGCTCAAGTCGGGGCGGAGCCCCTGACTGTGAAGGGGAGCACCTTCTCTTGAAGAATGAAGCTACTAATGCTTGGACATTTGAAAGAATGTTCACAAGTTTTTTTTTTTTTTGACAACGTCTTCCTGAATCTCTTCACCGGGTTTCGTTGACGGGGTATGTTGACAGCGCTAACAGCGTATATCGAATAGAGAGCATCCTTAGCTAAGCTCTAAAAGGAAGTTAAGTGATTACCGGAAGTACGTTAAGAAGCGGAAGTCAGTAAACCATAACCAGAAGTTGTCAACTAGAGGTGCTTAAGTCCAGTACGGGAAACCGGAAGTGTCCTTAGGATTAGAACTGGATGCCCCAAAATTACTTGACAGACAGGAAATGGCCGTACAGGAGTCGAGCATGACCTGGAAGTCACGTGACAGAAGCGGGAAGTGGTGGAAGACGGAAGTTCCCCACGCCAGATTGTCTTCCTGCAATCTCATTTCGACGACCGAGTTGTCTGTTTTTTTGCCTTTCTTGCAGGAGCTATCTACGATGGGCTCTTTCCAGACGATCCGGACTGACGGCCGCGAGGTCGTAGATGAGGCGGTTGCGTCTCGAGCCGAGGCCCTGCACGCCGTGGGTCGCTTCCTGTGGGAGAACCCGGAGATACGCTTCGAGGAGCACAAGGCGCACGACACGTTGTGCACCTTCCTCGAGGGAGAGGGGTTCGACGTACGGCGACACTACTTCCTGGACACGGCCTTCCGCGCGGAGTACGGGGGTAAGTAAGGAACGCTCAATAATAATAATTGCTGGGGTTTAACGTCCCAAAACCACGACGATTATGAGCGACGCTGTAATGGAGGGTTCCGAAAATTTCGACCACCTGGGATTATTTAAAAGGAATCCTCAATCGGCATTACAGCAAAATTGAGACATGCCTAATGCATAAACGTACGAGAAAGTCAGGATCACCAACAAACATCTTTTGAGTTCGCACACTTTTTTTTGAAGAGCTTTGTGATATACATGCTATTCAGGAATTAATAATATTAATGCTCGTTACTAATGTTGAGACTCCTGTAATACAAGTGTATTAAGTGTTATAACGATCGTTACGTTGACCAATTGCACTCAAATATTGATACTGTTTATCTCTGCCCTTCGAAATGTATCTGTCAATTTGGATGATTGACGCCTCACTCGAAGGCACCACACATCGCACGCAAAGAATAAGATACTTCTGTATGTCAGGCTACTTGCCGTTTTACTTGCCTGATTCTGTTTCGTCGTGCCTTGATTCAAATTCCGTCACTTCGTTGTCACGTTTAATTCCGGTCTCACGTAGCAAAGTGGCCACCTTTCCTGCGCGTCAAACGCGACCAGTTTCGACAAAGGGATTAAAATTTGATGACGTATATCTCAAATTACGTGCAACTTCTGTCGTTCCTAAAAAATGGGTATGCCGTAAATTGTCACGGACTACAACTTTTCCATACAGACAACTGCCATCAATCCAATAATTAAAATTTTATTTACGAGTTTTTGTTGATTAATGACTTCGATGTCATATTATATGCAGCAAAGTGTTTCCGCCTCGACGTAGAGTTCGCGTGCGAGACGGACACGGGCTTGCGTACCTGTCAAAGGATTTTTACAAAAAATCTGTATTGTCTAAAAAAACTCTATAATCCGTAATACATGGTCGAACTAAGCACGCCGCTGAATGCTAACGTTTCGAGACGCGGACTCTTCCTCGTCAAGGCAGAAACTGCCTTCCTCAGCTGCTCCCGACGAAGACAAGTCCATTTGTCGAAATGTAGGCCTCGTCGACATTTCTTGTTCGACGATTTCTCCTCACTTCCTAGTCTTCCCATGTAAGTCTGTCTTGTTTTGCTTCCGTAATACAGTACTTCTGCGGACAGGCTTTGCAGGTGAGGCATTTTATTGCGACAGCTTCTATATACACTCCAGGCGCATTTCCGCCGTCGCCGTGAGGTTCCGTATAGATTCCAAGGGCGATAGCATATCCGTACGCGTCGTATGTTCTATGTGCGAATATAATAATAATAATATCTGGGGCTTTATATCTCTAAGCAACGATATGATTATGAGGGACGCTGTAGTGGAGGCCTCCTGAAATTTCGACCATCTAGTGTTCTTTAACATGCAGTGACATCGCACAGTAGCATTTCGCCGCCACCGATATGCGACCATCGTGGCCGGAATCGAACCCGCGACCTTCGGGTCAGCAGCCGAGCATCGTAGCCACTGATGCACCGTGGCGGACCTATGTGCGAGTGAGAGCGGCGTCCGTGGGCAGCCTGCGATCGCGGCTCAAGCGGAGAAGTGCGCCAGCCGTGTTTCTTCGCGCGAAAGGCTCATGTGGATTAGGCGGGGGGTGGGGGTGCGCATCTTTGGCAGGTCCTGCGTACTCCGAACGGCCAGGTGCGTTCGCGAGCGCCCTATCTTGACAGTCATTAGCAAATGGCTCATACCTTTGTACGTGGTGTTTTCTCACCGTTCAGTTTGTGTTGAACGATAGACAGCAGAAATTTCGCTTCGTTCGCTGCAGCGACTGCGTTTTCTTACGCCAGCGTGTTGTTGAGTTACGCCGCGTCGTATGCTAAAGGAGTTAGGTGCCAGCCTTACTTCGCATAACATTCAGATTTGTTGCTATCGCATTCATTGCTTCGCCCTTGCGGCGAAACTGTGACCTTCCTTGTGTAGGCATACTCTGTGGAACTCTGTCACAACGCTGTATTGACTTGCCATTCATGCAACACATATGCAGAGGGTTCCCCCGTGGCGGCGCTTCTGTGCGAGTACGACGCCTTGCCTGGCCTCGGACACGCTTGCGGACACAACCTGATCGCCGAGAGCGCTATCGCCGCTGCGGTCGCAGCGAAGGAGCTTATCTTTCGCCGGAACGAATTGAGCGATGCACCTGTAAAGGGGAAGGTGAGCACCGTTCCATGGTTTCGAAATTGATGTTGCGCTTGGTGTACTACCAACAGCTGCACCTAAATTGTAACTACACGTACAAAAAATTGGCCGTGTTGCGCGGTGTCTTATTAAACCGTGCTGCAAAATTCTACTTTTACAGCAGAGCTGTTATGCTCCAGGTTGGCTGTGTGTCATGCATATAAAATTATCATCATCATGAGCCGACACGCGCTCTCTATTGTCGTTTTCTGCTTGGCTCCTAGCAAACGTGCGCCCATTTCTCCGGCGTGGGATGCAATAACTCTGATGGGCGAGAGAAAGAACGAGAGAAAGGAAGAGAGAGAAAGAACGAGAGAAAGGGAGAGAGAGATAAAGAGAAATTTTAGGCGAGAGCAAACATAGCCATGTATTGTATAGTATAGCAAGGGGTGGGAAAGAGAGAGGCGAGAGGGTAAAATCCAAGCCATGCCAAGCCAAGACCGGCTAGGTGTCCACCAGCTCTGCTGTGACTCGGCTTTGCGCGACTTAGTGCAATCTGCGCTAATTTTTTTATTGGTCTGTGTCTTCTTTGCGTGGAACCTTCCAATGCCATGATGGGCCGAATGTACGAAGTATATGTATTTCGTGCACGCTGATTTTGGCAACTTGGAATTATGATTTAGGCGTCAGAAACGTAACGCATAGCCTATAGAAAGTATTGAAGGACTCTACCCGTAGTAAGCGCTCTTGACGTATGCCGAGGTGACTCTACTTTCGTCGTTAGTTCGGCAAACAAGTGAGTTAATTACTACGCTAAATAAGTAGGCTTTCTGCAAATGCAATTTCTACAAACAGAACTAAACGGGAACAACTTATCCTAATCATCTCATGATGCATTCAAAATGTAATTACGTGATCTGTGTTTGGCGAGCGGATTTTCACGAGCGTCAGTTTTTGGGCGGTGGCGACCTTGTAACATCAGTACCTTCTAAACGTTCGGTATTCCGCACTTTTACGCTTTTATGTGGCTTCAGCTTTCTCTCTCTCTCTCTCTGTTATTTCTTCGTTTCTTTTCTTGTAATTGATCCATCCACCCGCCATTGGTCACCTTCTGCCTCTCAGATAGTAGTGCTGGGAACGCCTGCCGAAGAAGGTGGCATGGGCAAGGAGCTGCTGCTGCGCGCAGGCGCAATGGACGACGTCGACGCTGCGCTCATGGCGCACCCCGAGAATAGGTCCGTCCTGCGATTGCGTCTGTCGTCCAGAAGTGGAGTAAGTACCGCATTGGTGCACCGCACTGTTCACAAAGCGGCTTATAATTAGCTGTTTAATTGATTAATCAATTAATTTCTCGGGTTTTACGTGCCACAACCGCTATATATGATTATGAGGGACTCCTTGGTGGGGGCTGTAGATTAATTTTGACCATCTGGGTTTTTTTACGTGCACCAACGTATAAGTACACTGATGTTCTTGCACTGCGCCCTGGTCGAAATGCGGCTGCCGTGGACGGGAATCGAACCCGTGTCGTCAAGCTTAGCTGCGCGACAGCTTACCTGCTAAGTCAACGGAGGATACCAAGCAGGTTAGGTTAAAAAGACGAGAGAGAAATAGCATAAAAAAGGTTGCGCTATGTTGAACCGCCAGCTGTTCTTGGCTGACTTGATGCGCGAGCGCCAGCTGTATTTCCTTCCTCTGCGCTATTCATAGGAATGGCGCGGGAAGGTGCAGCGATGCACTGCATCGTGACACCATGGTCCTTCAATACTCTAGTAAATACAACCTTCTCCTCACTCCCTCTTTTCCTTCAGAGCAGAGTTCTCCCAGCTGGCGTAGCTGCTGTCAAGTTAGAAGGGAGTGGGAGGTGTTTGAATTGCCTCATTGTGGTTGTTGCCACTTCACAAGGATGGAGACTAACCTTTTGGTAAATAGCTTGACTTTATGTACACATATATACATAAGGTTACATAGACAATTATTCATATTAGAACTGTCGCGACGTAACTCGGCAGAGCCGAAAGCGCGTAGCACCTCTCCAGCGACAAGAACCCCCGTGGGGAGCCGGGAACAAGACAGCCACCGACCCGCAATAAGTGTGCCTTTTGCGGAAGCAGACTGCAAGTTCGCAAAGTCGTCTTCGCTTCTGCGGTTTGTAAACGCCTTTGGTTTCGACATCTACCATCCGCTGTGTCCAGCTGTTAACGTAAATTACTTGTACTACACGATGAGATTGCTGATGGTCACCAGGGGTAAAAGTGTGAAAGCACACTTTTGCCCTTGACAATGGACGACGGCAATGCTCGTCATCAATGTAACGAGGACTGTCACTCCTGCAAATTCTTACCACGCTAACCTGAGATCGTGTTGGTTGCTCTTCGTTACACGGAGACAGCGCCACACTAACGCAGTTTCGCGACAATGGCGAAGCAGGTGAATGCGACAATAACAAATTGGGATGTTATACGAAATAAGGCTAGCAGATAACTTCTTTAGGATCCGATCTCGCATAACTCTGTAAAAGGCTGGCGTAAGTGAATACGGCCGCTGCAGGGAGCGAAGCGGTTTTCGTGCTGCCTGTCGCCTCACCGCGGAGTAAGCGCTGAGAGCACAGCACGTACAAGGGTAGGAGCCGCTTACTAATGTCTTTTAAGATAGCGCGCGCGACCACGCCCTTTTGATAAAAGCTGATAGAGTTGATAGTCAGCGCTCGTGTCGTCGCATGCGTTCCTTCCTCGTCCGGTGCGTGACGTTCCCACCGTTCTTACCATCATGATTCACCATCTTGCCCAGCAAGCTTCACTACTGCCCGAGCGACGCTGCCCCCAACCGGCACCTTTCATGCTCCTTCGCCCGACGGAGCCAGCCGGCGCGCGTCATCTTTGCTTGTGCCGCGACCTTCTGCAACCTTCGCAGGCGTTCACTCGCGCATAGAGCATGCGACGCACGAGACGATGCTATCAATTTGAACTTTATACGAAACATGACGATGACGGCGAAATTCCGCCTCAAGTGTCCATATAATTAATTGCTGTCACGAGCAAAAAAATCAGTTTCGCCGCAAGGACGAAGCAATGAATGCGATAGCAACAAATCGTTAATATTATACGATTATACGAAGTAAAGCTAGCAGCTCTTTCAACATCCGACCTGGTTTAACTCAACAAAACGCTGCTGTAAGGAAGCGCGGCCACTGCAGCCAGCGAAACGACCTACACGCACAAAGGTATGAGCCGGCTGTTGATCCCCGTCACGATAGTGTGCGCGCGACCAAACAATGCAGTTCTTACCGGATAAACACAGCCTCCTGCTCCGGGCCCCTCCTTGGGTCTTTCGCGAGACGGAAGAGACCCGGCGCGTTTCCTCTCCGCGTGAGCCGTCACCGTCGGCAGCTCTCGCACGCTTTCACTCGCACATAGAACGTACGACGCGCGGAGCGATCTTATCGCTTTTGGACATTATACGAAAGCTCACGGCGACGGCGAAAATTCGCCTGGTGTGTCCATATAAGGGCTAGCGCAAAAAACTTCCAAAGGAAAAATAGTGTATTGCACTTTAATAATCCACAAAGGTACACACAGTGACCGTGGATACTAATGGAATGTCATGTGTTAGGGTATCCTCCAATAGTTCAAATTTGACTGCGTGGCATGCGCCGCACGCCATTTTTTGCGATTTTACGTGAATAATTTAAATACAAATCGTCGTTCAATTAGGAAAAGTGCTCGTTTCACACACTACATGTCTCAGTCTTTCAGTCGGTGGGTTATCTCGCGTGATGTTCTGCACGGTTGTCCCACAAAACCGCAACTTATGCTGTTTATGGGACAACCTTAATGCGTCCGACAAAAGCGCAACTGCTCCTATAAAGACAAGTTTCCCTTGCATGTTATGATCGAATCCTGTAGAAAAGGGATCAGCCATCCTCTTTAAAGGAATGTCTTGCAAAGAGGCTGCTCCGAAGAACTTGCAAGCGGCGTTACGATACCTGATAGCTAAACGAGGGCAAAAAAGAGAGAAAGAATTGACCCGTGAAACTCAGCCAGTCAACCTCAAGGTTGGTCATATAGTAACAGATCCTTTATCTTTATATTCAGCACTCTACTGCTAATAGGGGTTCTCAGATATCGCGTACTTTTCACTCCCTTGTTCCTTCTTACTTGACTCTAATTAGATTAATATGGGTGCCTGGCCACAAAGGAATATAGCCGCATTCGACTTAAAAACTCCGGAATGAATGAATGAAAATGAAGGTGTAGCCCTCAGTCCAGGACCCCTGTGGCCTTTGCCATCTTGCGAGCTCTGTCGATCAGCTTGACAGTTGCCCCGCCCAAACGACCGAAGCGCGCCAGCCGATCGCCTCCGCGACGAAAGGAATGTTCTCGCTCATGTACTCGGCAATGTTCTCCGATGGCGGCATCACCGGCCGTCCCCCTCATGACGTCAGTCCGGAGTGCGCGCCCATTGGTGCAGGCTTGTGGGCATCTGCCTTTCAGGAGGAAATTCCGCGGACTTCTAAAGTTGTATCCGACTATAGAAATAGGAATAAAATGGCTCACAGCTTGGCGAAACCCGCTATAAGCGGTCGGGTCTTTTCGATCCGTCCGGTGTCAGCATTGATAAGTGAGGATAGATTCAAAAGGCGAGCATAATTCATGACTCCGGCAACATAATAATTACTCAGCTATACGAGTACCGACACCTCTTTCTCCCTTGGCGTAGAGATTTTTTCTTCAAGAAAGCTCTCTTCACAAAATTACGAAAGTACTCTTCACAAAATACGCTGTCGAGCTCCAAAATGAAGCATTTATACGCATAGACTTGGTCTGGCTACTTCCCCTCTGTGTTCCTTTTTAGCAAGGGCGAATATTTAAGAACGCTATTTTTTATGATGCAATCGCTTCTACTTACTCAGGAAAAACCTTCTCAAAGCAGGATTTAAGTGAACTGAATTGGACTTCGCTGTTTCATATACAGCGTCTGTCGTCAGACACTGTATATGACATTGTCGTCAGACACTGTAAACTAATGAGACTGGGTCTAGTGAAGAGAACTTATAGATACTGTCGGTACATATTATTCAGACTGTTCACAATAGTTTCCCCGAGCGTCGATACGCCACTTCCAACGCGATTCCCACGCTGCAAAGGCTCCCTGGAAGTCAGCTGCCGCGCCCTCTATCAGAGAGTCTGCGACAGCCATTTGTATAATGGGAACGCCGCCGAACGCGGTGACCTTTCAGGATTCTCTTGAGTTTTGGGAACGGTAAGTCTTCCTGGGCTCTCAGTCAGGGCTGTATCAAGGCCGCATAAGCCCAGATGTGAGCCCGGAAGACTTTTCTTATTGACAAAGCTCAAGAGAAGCTGTGTTCCGTCCTTGGGGGCCTCCTCATGAGGACATTGTCATGAGTACGTCTGCTCCACTGTTAGAAAATTTTTAATTAGGTTAGGCTGATTTTGATGCGAACTTCGTAGACTGTTCTTATTAATTTAAACCGATTACTTAAAAATTTGTATAGTCATACATGTGACCATTTTTTTAGAACTTGTCCGTTTCTTGGCCAATCTCCCGGGGTGTGTGGTATACATTGACGTAGCACATTATCGTCGTCATAATAATCATCATCATATGAGAGAACGCTGGTGTATATAACGCAGTAACCGTGCTTGTGCAGGTCGCCATGGTCTTCGACAGCGTCGACGTTCCAGAAAGCGAAGAACAACCCAGCGCGATGGACGCCGCTGTGCTAGCTTATAACAACATGACACTCCTGAGGGCGCGTATGGATCCAGACAGCCGAATGCATGGTGAGTGTACAGACTGGGCGGAAGGAATGAAACACTCGCATAGCTTGTAGGAGCCCCCGCTCCCCCCATTTCGTTAGCACACACAGGCTTCGTTGGCACCACGCAATGTTTCATCGGGGCTGTTGTGCCGACACTAGGCATTGACATCAGCAGCCTCCGTAACTTATACATCTATCCACGAATAGACGAATTATTATCAGAAAGCTTTCTTTGGTTATAGTCTGTTACAAATGACCATATGGGCACATAAACGGAATAATTTTTCTGCAGCGAATCTGTATTAGTGTACCTTGTGTCGTCTACCATTGCAATGCATAGCTATACTCGGCTTTCCTCCTCTATTCGCTTTCCCCCGCTTCGTCAGTTTTTCGCTGTCGGCAAACGGCGCTACTCCGAGCTTAAACAGATCCGCGGTTACTAGTACACAGTTTGCAATCTTAATGACTACTTATACAAATTATGAATCAGTACAAACCGCTTTAAATGGCTAAAGGCACATTTCTAGTGGTGAAGAGCCAGCGCATCCAGCAGCGTCCTTAAGACCTACATATATCGGACGTTGCCCATGGCATCTGGAAGATTGTTCCGTAATACAATGACATGTGGTAACGTAGATATTATTGTACAGGGTATTACGTCCCCAAACCACGATATGATTACGAGGTACGCCGTAGTAGCGGGCTCCGGAAACTCCGGCCACCTGGAGTTCTTCAACGAGCCCTAAGTGCACGAGCCTCTATAGCATTTCTCCTTCATCGAAATACGGCGGCCACGACCGCGACCGCGACCGCGATTCGATCCCACGATCTTCGGGTCAGCAGTTGAGCGCCATAACCACTAGACGAAAAATTAATTAGCGCAATACAAGCACTGCACACAAGGAAGGTACACAAGGGACAAGCGCTACTTGCAACTGTTTATTCCACAACGTCGTCATGAAACATAGATGTACCTTTGGCACATATATGTGCTGCACATCGTTACCACTGTATAGCCGGACGATTGCCGCAAGGTGCGCAGGGTTCACCCCCTCCCCCCTCTCTTACTAGGTCGAGTCCGAAGAACACAATCTTCGCGATGGATGCAAAATTACGTGCTTCTCACAGTCACCTGCCCTTGGGCCCTGGCTTTCCGAGGATAACGGTGGGAAGTGAACAGCCCTTGGAATGAAACATCAGGGGTCCTCTCGTCAAGAAACTGCATGGCCATAACACTGCACGTTAAACAATGACGGGACAGGTCAGACTCAGTAAAGGCGTCCCGCCGTCGATTATTAAGGGGGGTGGCCGCCCCCCTTCTGCCCCCCTTGTGCGCACGCCAATGCCGGTGTGAACAAAAGTCGCCGTGAGAAGCTCCTTGGCCTTCCGTCGGGAAATTCTGTCAGTGAGCATCGGTTGCTGTGAGTAGCCCTCGCTCACCAGCCGCGGAATCCTGCAATCGCCGGTCTGAATGCCATCTAAAAAAGTCAATTTCGCCTCAAGGGCGAAGAAATGAATGCGATGGCAACAAACCTGAATGTTATACGAAGTGAGGCTAGCAGCTAACTCTCTTGGATCCGATCTTGTGTACGTCAACAAAACACTGGTTTAAGGGAATACGGCCACTCCAGGGAGCAAAGCGGTTTTCGTGCTGTTTGTCGTCTCAACGTGAAGTAAGCGGTGACAGCACAGCAGGTACAAGGGTATATGGGCCGTCTACTGACGTCCGTCTAGAAAGCGCGCGCGACCACGCCCTTATCATCAAAGTTCGCAGTTGCCGCTCAAGCGACGCAGCCTCGGCCGCCTCGCACCCCTCACGGGTGCCTTTTCATGCTCCTTCGCCCGATGATAGACGGGCGGGCCGTTTCCTCTCTGCTTGAAAAACCATCAACGGCAGGCCTCGCTCGCGGAGCGATGTTATTGCATGCGCCCTACATGCGACGGAGATGGCGGGATCGTTTCACCTCTGCTTCAGCCGCGTTCGTCCCCAGCGCTCGCACACTCTTTAATCGCGCATAGAACACACCGTGCGGGGGGTGGTGTTATCGATTTGGACTTTATACGGAACGTGACAGCGACGGCGACGGCAATAAGCTACCGAGAGTGGCCATATAACTGTTATCGCAATAAAACTTGTTTGCTGGTTGCAGGGATGTTGAGCACAGAAACGACGGCCGGCTTCAATGTTCGCCGCAGCCGGCTCGACATGAACGTGCGGTCGCCCAGCACAGAGCGTGTCCTGCAGATGCGACGCGACGTCGAGGCCTGCGCCGAGGCCGCAGCCAAGGCTACGGGCTGTCGCGTTACCATCACTGACCTGGGACGGCTCTGCAAGCACATGAACTACAACGAAACCATGGTTAGGATTTTCCAGAAGCACGCCGACAAGTACGGTGAGTTCAGTTTTGTTTATTAAGTGCCCGACAGCGGCGTAGCTATTTCGCGCAGATACGACGCAAGTTGACGGCTCTTCCGCCGCCGCTCTCCGACGAGACCTTGCACTGCAGTAGCCTAAAACCCCTGTCGCCCGCCTCCAGGGCCGTTCGTCGTTTGCTTGCTCAGCGAAGCGTTGCGAGAGGGGGAGGAGGAGGCGAGATGGACAGAATCTTCACAAACTCGTCGAGATAGCAATTCGCCTTTTAACCCCCATTACAGGGGCGTAGCCAGAAATTTTTTTCGGGGGGGGGGGGGGGTTCAACCATACTTTATGTATGTTCGTGCGCGCGTTTGTATGTGCGCGTGTATATATACGCCAGCAAAACTGAAAATTTTCGCCCCCCCCCCCCTGGCTACGCCCCTGCCCCATTATCTTTCTTGCTTAGCTGGCCGTTCTGCATTCAGCTTCGTCCGCATGACCAGGAGGAGGAGGAGAAATAAACTTTATTGATAATAAATAAAAGTGGCAATGGTGGACGGAGGGCTGGACGGAGGGAGGGGGAGGGGGTGGATTTGGGGACATGTGCACGTAGCGCCACCTCTCGTCGGTAACTGAATGCGAAATAGGCGAAGAAAACCATACCTGACTAAAAAAGCTAGTTACCAAAAGGGCTCCCAGTTTTATACAGCAGAGACTAATTTGAACATTCTGGTAAAATTACAGTGTCGCACTACAAACCTCGTGGCTTCCCAGAGTGTTTGATATTTATCAATAGGGCCCCATGTGTTTCTGATGGGCGGTGTTCACTTGTCCTGGGAAACCACACGCTTTGTAGTGCGATACCGCAATTTAACGAAATGTTCCAGTGGGTCTCTGCTTCATATAATCGGGAGTCGCTTTTGGCAACTAGCTTTGTGTTGAGATATGACTCCTGTTTTCGCGCCATTCAGTCGTGGCAGCCGTTGCTGCCGCCAAGAGATGGCGCCACGTGCAGATGTCCCCAAATCCTGAGAATGCGGGCTTTCATTCCTTTGTGTTATTATTAACACTATAGCGTTACAGAGCTCGTTTCACAGAAATTGTGATGTCGGCGGCGACGTCGTTGGTTGTGAGCTAAATATCAGCGTTGTCCGTGAGCGAAAAATCGAGATAGATGCAAATAAATAAAATAATAAAAATCTCAGGTTTGTGTCAGAATCAAACCAAGGCCTTCTGTGCGGCGAGCAGGTGCTCTACCCCACAGCGACGCCAGTACTCGAAAGTGTTTCGAAAAGAAAAAAGAAAGACCCTATGAGAATGTTGCGTAGATCGCAGAGCCACCTTAACGCTCGTAATATTGTGTGGCAGCAGCGCACAATCGCGCAAGGTGTCAAAACGCGTGAGTTGGGCCAAAACGGTTGGTTTAAAGACCCACCAATCACAAAGCGCACATACATAATTAATAACCGTCATCAGCGACGCATCAACAAAGTGTGCAGCTGCGCAATTGCGCGTGTTGGCTGACGGAGGTGTAGTGGGTACTTCGCCCATTCGCAAAAGGAAGAATTATGCAGCAACCGTAGTTGCAGTAGACACTCCAGGATAGTTTCAATCGGCTAATCTTACGCGCACAGGCGTTCCTTTCTTTGCGGCACGGTTGAGGTGTCCACCGGGAAGAGAAGCGAGGATAGCGAGTGTGAAGGCGATGCGCACGGGACCTGATAACACTGTCGCGTTCTGCTCCTGAAGGCGAAGCTCAAGCGTCCTCCAAGTTTTTTTTATTTTCTTCCTAAAGTTTGTTGTCCGGTTCATCAAGCGTCCTAAACAAATAGCACTGTACATTGCATTACTGGATCTTGACATTTATGGTGCGTATACTTGCTGTTAATTTGTGAGCATAGTTATGCGTGAGCTGCATGTTGCTAGCTAAAAATTATTCCATAAAGCGTTATTAAATACGAAGCATTTCTTAGCGAACCTTTGGCATTTTGAGCGTATCCATCCATCCATCCATGCGTCCGTCCGTCCGTATCTATCTATCTATCTATCTATCTATCTATCTATCTATCTATCTATCTATCTATCTATCTATCTATCTATCTATCTATCTATCTATCTATCTATCTATCTATCTATCTATCTATCTATCTATCTATCTATCTATCTATCTATCTATCTATCTATCTATCTATCTATCTATCTATCTATCTATCTATCTATCTATCTATCTATCTATCTATCTATCTATCTATCTATCTATCTATCTATCTATCTATCTATCTATCTATCTATCTATCTATCTATCTATCTATCTATCTATCTATCTATCTATCTATCTATCTATCTAGCTAGCTAGCTAGCTAGCTAGCTAGCTAGCTAGCTAGCTAGCTAGACGCCTACGTCTGGGTGCTCTCATGATCGCCTCCTTCACTTGGTGTAGACCAAAAATTGGCTTGGGCCACGGTGGTCTAGTGGTTATGGCGCTCGACTGCTGACCCAAAGATCGCGGGATCAAATCCCGGTTGCGGCGGCTGCATTTTCGATGGAGGCGAAAATGTTTGAGGCCCGTGTACTTAGATTTAGGTGCACGTTAAAGAACCCGATGTGGTCGAAATTTCCGGAGCCCTCCACTGCGGCGTCTCTCATAATCATATCGTGGGTTTGGGACGTTAAACCCCAGATACTACTACTAAAATTGACATGGGAGGGTAAAAGGATTTGACAAATACGACTGTAGGGTCATGACATGAATAACCTGAAAATCCTGCCGCGTACGTCGTCAAACCATTTCCTCCAGACATGTGTGGCATATACCCGTATACCACGGGCCACGGTATACAGGTATGCGCCACAGGTGATTGACAGTTTATATCTATCCCGGAACGGCGAGGACAGACATGGGTAACTTAAATGCGATAGCATTAAATAAAACCGCCATCGGCAGCGTTGACCCGACGAATGCAAAGAATGAAAATGAGGATCCCAGCATGACTCGTCACTGTCACGCAATTCTGCGTGACAGTGACGTATTCAACGTCGAACTTGTTTGGGGTAGCGCTAAGGAACACACGGACAAAGACACGTAGTAGACGCCACGGGCGCTATGTGTCTTTGTCCACGTGTTCCTTAGTACTGCCCCAAACAAGTTCGACGATGACCCAGCTCGCCCAAACCAAAGTCTTGCTAAGTATTCAACCACAGAGCCACGTCAGGTTTATAAGCTGGGTTGGAACAACAGCCTATGCAGGCGTAATGGCGGTGCAACGTCAATTGTGGTTGTGGTGCTGGCTATTTAATTTTACAAGAAAGCAATAAACACTACATATGTATTCCTGCGATACAGGCGTCATGTAAGGTTAACGTCTGCACACGCGTACGTGCACGAACTCGACAAAAACGCTCTGTTCACAGAAACTGGCGTGTTAGCACTTTTTTGAAACCTGGAGTGATAAGCCCACTGCGTCGTCCACAGCACGTGGCTTCAATGCAGGTGCGGAGGCGTGGGCACATAATATAACACGGCGATTCGCAACTTAAACGTAGGCCGCATGCCACTTCGCAGGGCCCCAGACACCGAACACACGCAGACAAGCACCAGAATCGGCGAGGTCTGCGTTGTGCACATAAATCACAATAACAATGACAATGCGCTCGCCGCCATCTACGTAAGAACTGTCAAGAACCCCTTCCGTCCACGCACACGGGTTCAAGAAACGTGTGTGCGTTGAACATTATAACGGACAAGTATAAGCACTACATATCGGCGTACCGCGTCTGGTGTTGGTAATACCTATGTTGCTGTTGGCATCGTTACGCTACTGTAAACAACTGGTTATACAGCACATGTGCGGCTCTTCAACATATCTGTGTGTGTATACCAGTTGCGCCTATTCTTGTTGCGCCTATTCTTGTTGCACCTATACCAGTTGCGCCTATTCTAGTTGTTGGTATCACTCTGATGGTAATGTCGTAGCGTATAGCTAACATTAGGAACAAAAGGCAACGCTTATCACACACACACACACACACACACACACACACACACACACACACACACACACACACACACACACACACACACACACACACACACACACACACACACACACACACACACACACACACACACACACACACACACACACACACGCGCGCGCGCAAAGTTAAGGTTTATATGCATCTATCAGTCTCAGCTTCCCCTTTAAACGTTTCTCTCTGTATTTGTCCTTCTCGCAGGAATGCAATTCGCCGACGGTCCCATGACGACGGGTTCCACTTCCGATGCTAGCAATGTGTCTCACCGGCTGCCCACGATCCACCCCGTGTACCGCATCGAGTCGACCGACTTCAACCACACGACAGAGTTCTGCCGCGTGGCCGGAACGAAGAAGGCTCAGGAAACGGCGCTGCTTATTGGAAAGATGCTAGCGCTCACAGCCTTTGACCTGCTGTGTGACCCGCATCTCCTAGAATGTGTTAAGAAGGAGTTCGATGCCTTCGCCGCGCAAGCTGTATGAACCGATTTCTGTGCACACTACTTCACTGCGTCCCTTCATTCACAGTCTGTATATACGGAGCGAGACTTGCGGGTACTTATAAACAAGAAAATGCACATGCGCTTTGGGCATTGAAGTCATGTGGAAAGGCCGAGAGCTCATGCATTTCAGTAACGAACAAGGATGAGAGTGTGCAATATTTTGTTGTTTTTTGTTGGAAGAATGTGTTTCCATGCACTAAGGCTCGGCTTTTCCTTACGTCTCTCACGTGTTTCATGTATTTTGCATACCACGCGTTTTATGTTTTATGTACCATCTATTCCATGTGTTCTTTATGTGCTTTAGGGAGCCTACATGAACGACGGTCGTTCATGTAGGCTCCCTAATGTGCTTGAGAATGCAGAGCCCTCCCATGGAGTCCGTTTTCCCAATCACCGTGGCTTTCAAAACATAATCGCCACTCAAGTTGACAGAGCGTCTGTACACAATTTCCGTGACGGAAATGACGTCAGCCAATCCTTGGTAGACAATGGAATAAAACTTTCCCGTTAAAAAGTGCCGTAAGCTGACACAACGTGAGCTGGAGGAGATGCCTGTACGGAGCTTAGAAAGTACTGTAGTTTACACGCCTTTGTCGAAAAACTAAGATTTGCTTTGTAATCCGAAAGTTTCATCTCGAAGAATGTGCAGTTTAAGACGACTAAGACGACTCGAAGGCGAAAGCCATATCCCTCTTTTTTATCTCAATCGATGTATTGATCCTCCCACGCCCCCCTCCGAAAGTTTTCTGCACCTAACGGTGTTTGTCACTGCCTGCAAGATCGGAGGATTGCAAGCTTTCTGCTAAAGTGGTTGCTTGGGCGTGTTGGTACGACGCAGCGGAAAGAAAGCGCGAAAGACGCAGCACCAGAAAAAGGAAGCCACTAACAACAGCGCTGACACAAACAAAGCTTTCTACACCTCACCTTGTTTCTTGTTTTGCGCTGTCTCTACGGTCGGCCCACGTTTGACCAAGCTATGATGTCATGTGATGAAGTCGTCATGCGACGTCACTTTATGTGACGTCATAATGACGTCACAATGTTTTGCTATCTGTGATGGCATGATGAAGTAACATGTGACGTCATCACGAGATGGTGATTTTTTGCGTCACAAGTGTTGACGACGCCGACGCTAAATGTTCGAGTGTGATGAGGTATCTAAGGCTTTCGCCTCAATAACCTTCGGGTTCGATGGAACTGGCAATGAGGCTCCGACGTGCGGGCATTGTGTGAGTGTAGGCAAAGCCCAAAACGTATTTTAACGACAACTCACGGACAATAATGCCAAAAAGGTATAGGGAACGTTATTCGTAGTAATGAGGATACAAATGTGGGTGTATTTGCCTTTGTATTTTGCCGCTTCAAGCGAAGCTTAGTATAACTCGCAGATTTCGGTGGCGGCGTCGTACGCGAAAAACACGGCGCCGGCGAGCGTACAGAAATGAAGGCCTCGAAGGTGCGCCGGTCACAGGCGTATTTGCATGCGCCGTCTTCAAACAACTGGTGCTCTCTCGATCGTGGGCTTGTCGGCGATCAGCCAGCCCTTCTGATATGACAATCTGGTATTTTATCGTGGTGACATGTCATTTCACGTTGACACACATTTCACTGTTGCCTTGTCATGACCACGTGGCTGTCGTTATTGCCTGTAGCAACTGAAGTCTCGCGCTGCTAAGCACGTGGATGAAGGCCCGATTGCCGGCATGGAGGAAGGAAACGGGAGGAAGCATCGCGCAGTGCGATAGAAGGAAATAAATAAATAAATAAATAAATAAATAAATAAATAAATAAATAAATAAATCCACTTGCCCCATTTTTTCGATAGCGCAAAGGCTGCTCAATTTTTTCATTCACGTAGCCCTGTTCGACAGCGGCCAGTGGCGTAGCCAGGGGGGGGGGGGCACACTGGGTCCGTGCCAACCCCCCCCCCCCTTGAAAAAAATAAAAAATTTCTGCCTTCGCCCCTGACAGCGGCAGCTGTTGCGAGCTCTTGCTCACGTACAGTGTGTTCGGTTGTAGTTTGTACTGCATCACCGCATTTTTCTGAAACCACGCTGAGCGATCGGCCAAGCCATACCCATTGGGATGTCATTCGTTCATTCCCTCTCTCTCTCTGCCTGTCGCTGGACTTCAACAAAATTAGTCAAGTTCGCTACCACCGTTAGCGCTGAGGAATCGATGTAAGATAATTGTAAGAGTATACGCGATGCGCAGCGCCTATAGGGGCGCCACTGAAAGCCGCGTAGCGGCGGCCGTTGGAACCGCTGGCGGATAGAGTAGCAGACGCCTCCTTTCACTGCTAGCATGACGGAAGTGCGCGCGTGCGATTTGCTGCTTGTGCGCGTCCCAAATAATTACTTCTGCGGCGATAGTGTGCGCAGAGGAGCCCCACTTTATAATAGTGGACATGTGTCCGATGTCACAGCTGTGTTGGACGACAATGTCACCAAAAGCGCCTAGCCTTTGCCACAGACAAGAGTCAACAAGCTTCCCTACGAAGTGGAGCTCATCGTAAGTACACCGCTTTCTTTATAACGTCCCGACCACTAATGCCTGCATGCGTTCACGCGTGAACCAATGTTTTTTTCTCGACACAGTAGCTTCGTTTACGTGCCATGTGTTTATATAGTAGATTTTGAGGGAGCGTTGTCGCACCGGCGCATGGATTTCACGGGTGCGGCCACGCGAAGGGTCAGCGCTGGTAAAACTTTGAAACCAGCCCGATAAACTTGTGAAAAAATATCTCGGCAGCTTGCGCTAGTGGCACGGGACTGAGTCACTGCGGAGCTGGTGGTCACCTAGCTTGTCATAGCAGCTTGGCTACGTATTTGCTGGGTGTGTTCAGATAAGAACGTCGGTGCATGTCAGTCGACCCCTTGTAATTTCGCTGAAAAAAAAATATATTTCGTTGTCTATAAGTGAAAGCAGGCGTTCTCTTATTATTTCGACCTTTCTTAAGCGAATCGAGCTGTTTCTTATGTTCTTTCTTTTTTCTTTTTTTAGGGAACGGGCGAGCGCGGTCGGGCTGCAGAAGCGCCGCTTGTGCCGCCACTCAGCGTATGCGTTATCACGTTACCGACGTGCCATGGGTCCTCTCAGGGTATCCTCTCCAGCCACCTCCTTTGTGAGCCATACGCAGGCACCGGTGATCGCGTTCCAGTGCCATCATTCACCCCCCCCCCCCACCCCCAAATTTTTCAGTTTTGCTTGCGTATATATACACGCAGACATACAAACGCACGCAAGAACGTACATAAAGTACGGTTGAACACCCCCCCCCCTGAAAAAAATTTCTAGCAATGCCTCTGGGTAGAATGCAGCCGATTTCGTGCAGCACACGTATGATTCCACGGCGCTTTTGTAAAGGAGCCGTCACTGCCCCACATTCTCTGGCAATGCGCTTCGCGCCATTCATTTTTCAAGAGAGCCTAGGCATCGCGTCTTATCAGTAATAACAACCTCATGTGCATTGTAGCGTCTACAATGCAGACGAGGCGACCAAGTGTAAAACGTAGTATATAGCGTTCGCTGAAGACGTAGCGACATAATTGGAGAAATAAAAACACGGTAATCGTTCTAACAGTGCCGTAAACAAAGCGCGATTGCTTACCTTCTACGTCGTACAGCCGTAATCCACCGCTGCCGTCGCTCTCGCTCATGAAATAGCACCGGAAACCTGTAGAAGTGCGTTCCTGGCGATTTTTTGTGTGTGTTTGAGCACCCGACAACGCAGCAGTTATTTTTCTACATCGCTGAGGCCCGACAGAGTCGTTAAATCACGACGAAAACACATCCATCCGTGCACTCGCGTAGACGCTAGCGGGAACACTGCTCGCCGGTACCCGTCAGCGCTTCCGAGCCGTAGCGGCAGATGGCGTCGTCGGCGCTTTGCGCATCGCCTATTGCAGGTTTATTAAAGCGAAAGCCTTAGATGTCTCATGAAACGCGAAAATTGACCCTCGGCGTCGTCAACACGAGTGATTCAAAAAATCATCATCACGTGATGACATCACAGATCACCAAATTTGTGACATCATCAAGACGTCACTGTGACATCGTCATGACGTCACATAAACATGGCGTCACATAATGACGTCACATGTCGTCGTCGCTTGGTCAAAAGTGGGCCAATCACGGAGGCAGGGCGAAAACTTGGAGGGCGCTTCAGCTTCGCCTTCAAGAGTAGAACGCGATAGGGTAATCGGGCCCCGTGTGCATCGCCTTGTCAATTGCCAGCCTGACTACGGTTCGCGGTGCATGCCTCAACCATGTCGTAAGGAAACGAGCGACTGTGTTCGTAAGATTGGCCGTTAAAACGATCCTAGAACGCCTACTACAAGTACAGTTGTTAAGGGCCCAAGGCCATAATTCTTCCTTTTGCGAATCGGCGAAGGGCCCACTACGCGTCCGTATAAGGCAAAACGCGAACCTACGCAGCTGCTCACTTTGTTGATGCTTTTGCAGCTGATGATGATTAAACATGTATGAGTGCTTTGTAATGGGTGGATCTTTAAAACTCCCACTCTTTGCGCAATTCACGTGTTTTGACGCCTGGCGCGATTCTACGCTTCTACCACGCAATATTACATGCGTTAAGGGGACTCATTCCACTACTTGATAATCATCTAGTGTTTTTTCCCCAAGCTGGTTCTAGTAATAGCGTGACTCTGTGGTAGAACACCTGCTTGCCGCGCAGACGGCCTGGGTTCGATTCTCACTCGAACAGATTTTGTATTATTTATTGCGTTTGCATCTTTCTCGATTTTCCGGTCACGGACAAGATTATTTTTCGCTCACAACCAACGACACCGACACCGACAGCAGAATTTCTGCGAAACGAGCTCTTTAACGCTATCGCCTTAAAACCACGTCAGGTGCAGAAGGCTTTTTGAAGGGGACGGGGGAGGATCAGTGCATCGACTGAGAAGAAAAAGAAGATGGCTTTCACCTTCGAGTCGCCCTAGGCGAACGCATAAGGGACCTTGCGAGTTTTTTTTTTTTTTTTTCAAATTAACAAGGGCGGGTTTATGCTGTCGTCCGCCGCCACGCCAGTGTGCATATTCCTGTGCTTTGCCAGTGGCAGGGAGCAGGAGGAGTGCGAGTATTCGAGGATTAACAAACCGTATCACGTCCGCCTATTGGCCACTTCTTAGTCGATATTTGTACGCAACGTTATCGCCTGAAGACGACTTCTTCATAGGAAGCAAGTACAACGGTTTTGATTCCCCTGCTAACCCGAAGGTCGCGGGATCAAATCCCGGCCGCGGCGGCTGCATTTTCGGTGGAGGCGAAAATGTTTGAGGCCCGTGTGCTTTGATTTAGGTGCACGTTAAAGAACCTCAGGTGGTCGAAATTTCCGGAGCCCTCCACTACGGCGTCTCTCATAATCATATGGTGGTTTTGGGACGTTAAACCCCAGATATTATTATTAGTTTTGATTCCAACCTGAACGTTATCAGTTTCGAGGAGCTCTGTGGAACTGCGCGTCAAAAACGTGCAGGATGTGCGGACCTCGTAGTCCGCTTGAGATACACCATTTATCGCCTAGTCAAGTTCGTTAAATGGTTGGACATGGTCCAGGCGAGACCAGTCGTGACTTTTATTTGGATTAACCCATCGCCACGTTCACGAATATGAACGTCAAGCATGGACCGCTTTCGTGACTTTTTTTTTTTTTTTTTGCTCAGTGGATGTGCTTGTGTCCAGCTGCGAGGCGACACGGGCCCGATATCACGATCTCGGTAATCGGCCCTATACGTAGTGTGAAATACGTCAAACATGAACTAGGGCAGCCTACTCATGTAAAACAAATTCGCCGAAGGATGGGCTGGTGCGCGTACGGTAGACATCCTCATTTGATGGCCGGTAACTTACTCCTGCCGAAACATGATAGGCGTAACATGTTTAAAGATAGAGATAGGAATACAGAGAGGTTGGAAGACAGCAGAGGGGGATCATGGAACAAGCAGGCGCAGCCGGTACCCTAGTTGATATTAAGAGATGGACCCTGGCAGTTCACATCATGAGGAGGAGAGATTATCGATGGTCAGTTAGAGCGACGGAATGGACAAGATATACACGAGAAGCAGGGCCGAGGACGGCAAAGGGTTAGGCCGGAAGATTTGTTGCTTGCACTGGTGAACACTATCCACACGAGTGAGGGACGCACACCTGCTCGCCACACTCCACATCGCACAAATGCGGGTTTCCAGCGTCCCGTTGCATTGCTGATCGCCGCTTCTGTCCTCGCACAGATAACCATACATGACAAAGAGATGCGGTACTCGGTAGTCAGGAGGGCACCTTAAAAGCGAGTTGCGCGTGAGATTTGCGCCCACCCTCACTCACCCATTGTGCTACTTTGCCCATGAGTCAGGAAACACTGATGGGAAACGACTTAAATGGCGATGCGACGTGATCAGGAGTGGGCCGTCCAGCGGGCCAGGGCCGTCGCCGAGGACCTCAGAAGATGTTCCTCGAATGGTGGATCCCTGGCAGCCTAGCCCCGGGCACAATAACAAGCGCTGGACAAATAAAGTTTATTCAACTCGACTCAACGTGATACAAAATACCAAATCGGCAAAGACAGTGCGACACACTCGACAACTTACAGTGTTGTAAACTAATTGATAAATAGGTTTCATGTTTTTATTTCCTTCCTTTTCTCCGTATTACCTCAACTGTGGTCTGTCGTTATGTTGCAGCAATGTTGTATTTCTTCCGGTTTCTGAGCGCTCTAATTCTTGCACTGGATAGAGCGCCCAGCTTCGTCGAGGGACGTGCACAGGTTCGATCCCCATCGCAAGGCACCCATCGCTCGTAAACATACGCAAGAAATGCCCACATTCTGTTGCCCTGCACGTCCCCTCACCAAGTCGGGCGTGCTGCATGCATTTCCTTCCACGGGATGCACTGGTTGGGAAAGGATTTGCTCAGGCGACTGCGCATACTTGCTCTCCAATAGTCAAAACAAATGTTAAGCTATTAGAGCTACAGCAAACATCCAAAATATACTATTGTCTCCCAGGACATATTGTCACGTGGTCGTGGCGGTGAAGAAGGCGGCAGTCGGGCTGTTCAAGGGCCCCTCACCAGCCTCTGAAAATACAAAAGACGAGCGCAATATTCTCTCCAGGCGTTTCTCTTTTTTTCTGGCGCGCTTCGTGACGCCACAAGGGTGATTCCCGTGACGTCTATATAGTACATACTCCCGGTTGGTCCAGTATACGCCAAATATCAGATATGAATTGTCTCCTGCTCTGCTTTGACATGCAGCCGCCCATCCGTTCCTCCTGGCCTCGCATGGCTATCGTGCGCGATCAACTGATTTCACTTCAGTTTCTGTGTTTGCGACTGCGCAAACGGAGATAACAGTGTGTAGCCGACAAGCGTGAAATCTTGATAGGCTGAACGCTTAGTGCTGACATGGTACACGTGCCTTTAAGAAATACTAAGTGGCGAAGGGGGAGATTTGGCCTGTAGGAAGGGTAGCGAAGGCAAGGAGGAAACCACTCCCTCGTCTTTGAACGCGGGGTGGTGAGGGGCCCTTTAAAGACGAAACTCTTAACTGGGCTAACTTGTGCACAAAAAATGAAAAGTCAAAGTACAACCAATACACGCTATACACTGTTAACGGCGATCACAGTCGTCGGCCGTCGGGAATTCGACAGCTCGTGAAGCGCTTGGGCTTTTATACTCGCCTGATGGAACTTTTCAGCTTTATCGCTGGTGCTCGTGTTAGATCCAGAATCAATTCGGCTACTCGCGACGTTCGCGTAACCTTAAGAGAACAGTCTGAAGAAATCGCGAAGTTTCCTAAACACTCAGGCGCGGCTTGCGACAAGAGGTATAGTTACACGTGTAAAAGGCAGGTCACATGAAAGTGCAAAAAGTATCGCGCGTGGCAATATGTAGAACGTTCGAACTAAGCGAGGGGACAAAGCGGCTCCCAAGTCTTTTCGTGGCACAGCATTCCCAATTAAAGCCTCCTTTTGTACTTTTGTCCTTAAGTTACCGTCGTGAAGGAACTTAAGGTGATGGATTCCTTGATGTGGCAGAAATATATCCTGCTCAGTTTTTTATTGCTGCCTTCTAAAGAAAGTCGTAGCTATTGAAGGCCGTTGGGACATCGTAGGCTGCAGTATCCGTCAGCGCTCCTGCATTAAAAAAGGAGCATACAATTAACGCGCAAACCTACAGGAAGCGAAGTGATTCGTCAAATGGCTAATGACAGATTGAGCACAGTGTAATGGGATATGGTCATTCAGATCGTAACATTGTAGGTTGAAAACCTTCACTGACATTTCTTTTTTTTTGGTACATGTCCAGGCGCTAAATCTTTGCGTTTATTCAGACTGTGTAACATGCTCTCCTATACAAGCGAAACACATTTCTAAAAAAAATGAAAGAAGGTTAAAGCAATTTAACTCGAACCGCACCGTGACCGTGACCATAATGCCTATCTTCCCCAATGCGTTGGCCGACACCTGAGACCACAACAACAATGTTGCTCTGTACTACAGCTATCGAAAACGAAAGCGAGCGTTTCGGAGTGCTGGCAACATTCAGGTACTGCCACTCAGCTTGCGCCTTGGCGTGCTTCAGGGTAACACCCAAGCCGAATTCTACGTGTCCTTTCAAGTGCTGGTGCAATAGGCTCGATGACGGGCTGTATCGGTTGAAGTGCATTTGTGCTCCCCAAAGGGGTCCCTCATGGGAAAATGAGCAGAATATGCAGGCAAAATGAACAACTTTCTCAAGGATTAGTCTAATAACCTCGGAAACCTCATAACTGAAACGCTGAATAATTCACGCCTCACTAAAGTCGACCAAGTTAGTGTAAACCGCGTTATAACAAAGGCTCACGGGGATACTGATGCTCGCGCTCATACAGAATCACGGACTCGGTCAAAGAGAATCATCATTACCTGAACCCGTTCAGGGATTCACAAAATTAGGCATGCCCACTACGATAATGTCGATTTATTACAATGTAATCGTGTCTTAATCAGACTAACCCCGACTCCGGCATGCTCCAACTAGGTGGGACTCGCCCCGACTCACTCACACACGCTTTGACTCACCTCGGCACGACCGTACGCAGACTAATATGCAGTAACACAAGCTCACTCCCAGGCTTGAGCTGACTCGCATTTGGACACATGAGTGACACCGAGGGCATTTATTCTACGCCTTTTCCAGTGTCGCCATAACCGAGACTCTTGCAGAGAGTGCCCCTCGTGCAGTATATGTGGTGAAAGTTTATGAATCGTGGGCGCGACAACGTCAGCTGTTTTTCGTGGCATTTCATGCGGACGCACTGTGAGCACACACGGAGTTGAAGTGGTGCCCAGTGAAAATTATGCGTGCTCTGGATAGCGATGTCAAATATAAAGTGCCTTAAATACGGAATTATGTAGGAAGAAATGAATTAGGACAGAGCATTACGTCACGCAGCCAGCCGTGGCAAACCAACTCTCCGTGAAGCCATTCCCTTCGCCCTTCCTCCATGCGTGGTACCGCCATCTTGGGCCACTGGCTTCATACGTACTACGGCGCCGCTGGGCGGCTATTGCAAAAATACACGAAAAGCTGTACATGGCCATGGAGTAAATTCATGGAGTAAATCGAATCATGGCTCAAGTTCAAAAAGACAGTCTGCTGGGCTGGTTGGCCTACCATCGTTACCAATAAATTTAGCTCCTGGGTTCGTCGTCTGTGTTGTTCTTGTGTGCGTGTCAATCTTTCGCGCTGAAACTTAATTGTAATCCGGACTCAAGCTAGCCGACTTATGCTGAGCAGCTCTAAGAAGCAAGACTTCAACAAGATTTTCGTGACCGCATGCGTTCTACTCACCGGCAGTGCAGGCGGTCATGAAGCACGCCAGCGACCCGGCGATCAGCGCGCGTCCAGCTACGCGCGAGCAGTCGGAGAGGCGCTCCGGGGCCAGGACGGCGTATGCGCCCAGCTGTACGCCCAGGGCACCGAGGTTCGAGAAGCCGCACAGCGCGTGCGCGCACAGCATCTGGGAGCGCAGGGATAGCTGGCCGTCTCGTGCCAGCTCGCACATCTTACTGTAGGCCACGACCTCGTTCAGAGCGGCCTTCAGACCAAGCAGGGAGGCGACCCGCGAACACTCGTGAAGCCCGACGCCCATGGCGAGCGCCAGCGGCACGAACAGCCGGCCCAACAACCACTGGAATTATCGTGCGATATGAAATTACTGGATAGCGTGATAAACGTACGCCTCTTGACGCCCTTTCCCTGGCGAAGATGCGTAGCAGACTTGCAAAACGGTATTCGTGTGTTTGGTGCTGAGGAGACACAGGCGCATTGTATACGCGACATAGGGGAGTTGACGCAGCATACATGAAAGTAATAACCATATAGCGCCAACACTATAAGAAAGGTTACAGGAAGAGTTCAATTCTCCCAAAATTGTCGCGTTGACCTCTATGGCTGTAGCTTAAGTATAACGGACTAGTCCGAGAACAAGCTTTGTCCAATGAAGATTGAATAATCCCCTTATGTATATAAAGAGGCCAATACACAAGCGCCGAAGATGGATAATCGTTTTAAGAGACTAATAAAGTGAAGCGATTGGGTAGGCTTCGGATAGTGACAGAACAGCGTTGTAAGGTAACACCCCTTTACCGACGGAGCTTCTATTTCTTTTACGTACGAATTGACACTACTTGCATACATGTGCGAATGCGTGCTTCCCCTGTTATGCGGTTCTTAACTGTCACACCAAACGGCCTTAATGGTCCCCTTTGCGTCGTCAAGCCTTAGAACAGCCATATAGCTCGGAGAGAAATGCTTTATATGGCGTCTTTCGTTAACGGGCTCCTTTGAAAAACAGCAGCATATATATGAACCATTTCATGGCTATGCTTTTCTTCGCATAATGTTCCGAGCTTTTTGCGATCTAAGAGGTGTTGTTCAAGCATGGTACAATACGTGCAATGCTTTTCGTACATCAGACGTAACGCGACATCGGGAGGGATCCTTGTAGCTGTATTTGCTCATTCGTTAGTAGGCGTAGTCGATCCGCACTGCCGCTGAATTAAACAACGAAAGGTGCATAAAGCATGTCAACCACATCTTACGTTGAGCGTGACGAACTGCCATCCTACGAGGGAGCCGAGGGAGGCGAGCAGGGAGTCGATCAGCGCCATGAAGGACAGAAATCCCATCAGCGAGGCCACTACGTGTGCCGCCACCCGCAGCTGCGCCGATAGGCCGTACGCCACGGACTCCAGCAGGGTGCAGCCCGGACGGCTATCGCCGCAGGAGCAAGAGAATCGACGCGAAATATGCAATCATTGTAACTACAATGAAGGGATGCTTGCATTACAAAAACAGAGCAATCAATGATGCAGGGGCACCGCGGCACGTCTGCAAATGACACTCTGTAGTACCGTAGTGCAAAAGTTAATATAAAACAGTCACAGTTTCGCCGCAACGGCGAAGCAGCTCGAAATTTCCAGCGCGTCGCTTAAGCGCAAAGGACGCACGAAAAGAACACACACAGGACGAGCGCGAACCATCAAGTGTCACAACTCGACGCTCAAAAAGCGCGCTACTCCAGCATAAAGAAGCACGCACGAAACGAACGCACAGGTAAGCACAGGACGAGCGCATACTAACAGTAACAAAACAGCTGTTACTTATTTCTGGCTGAACAGTGCGCTCCTTTCGCAAACGCGCCCGCTGCAGCGAGCGAAGTGGCCTTCGTACGCTCTGTAACTTCAGCGTGGACATTGCGGAGTAAGCACAAGACCCCCCCCCCCTTTATAAAAGCGCAAGCGACCACGCCCTGTAGGGCGAAGGGCACCAGAGGCGCGCGCGCATCGCAACGAGCTGGGCGACGACCTCTAAAGCGCGCCCCTCGAGCATTTCGCGCATTTCGCGCCATCTCGCTGGTGACCAAGAAAGCACGCTGAAGTAAATGGTGTATATAAATAGCTCGCAGCGTTAGCACGCTGAATGACATACTTCACGTGGCCTAGCCGTCTAACGCCGCACGCTGCGGAGCAAGGGGTTGCCCATTCGATTCCGCGCTTCAGAAAACGTTTTTAAATTTTTTTCCTTTGTGGCTTTTATATTTATATACATACATATACATATACGGGACATATCGGCGACGGCAAAAACCAGCCGAGAGTGTTCATATGATTGTACCGCAATAAAAAAAGAACGCTCTGTATGAAAACACTGACACGTTACAAATGTCATGTCTATTCCGTTAATTGTATTTCAGGAACAGCGAAGACCCGGTGGTCATAGATATGCAGGAGGTTCATTAAATGCATGCACTCAACAATTCCGCAGAAATGTGACAAGGTATTGGCTTCATATGGCGCCGGACGACGGCGGCGGCAAAAACCAGCCGAGAGTGTCCATATAACTGCTATCTCAATAAAAGTACATGAATATCAACAGCGCTCGCCGGGCATGTAGGTGATGCATATGCTTCTCAGCAGTGGCACAGAACATGTACAGTCGCACCGTGTCGTATTCTTTGTTCGCTTCTGGATGTGCTTACACGTGCTCTAACACTGCTAAAGTGTCTACGTAAAGGTTGTAAAATAAGAGTAAGAAAATATGTTCGATATCTTCTAAGAGAGCGTGGTAACAGCGCTCGTCTTGGGCTTCTTTCTGCTAATGCAGGGCTGCGGAGGAAGCGCTCTTCTTGGCTCCGTTCTTTGATGTCCTTCACGTTTACCGAAGCCCGGTAAATACGGACAGCGAGGTCCTTCCGACTTTACGAAACTCTCAAGGACCTGGCGGCGCACAGTAATCCTCCCACCATTTTCGAACTCGATCGAACTCTACCCTTCCCTTGCAGGCGAAGTAATCGATCATTACCTTTTACGGGGGTCGCTGATCTTCTCAAGGCCGGTGCGGCTCTCCTCTGTCTCTGGGTAGAAAAGCTTGGCAAATCCAAGCGCCGCCGGTGCCGACATCAGGGAAGCGGCGATCATGTCCTCAGCCTTGACCTGCAATCACACAGCTATTAGCCACGAAGAATTATTTTCCCCTGATATCAGTTCAAGTCTACTCTGTTAAACTTGTGCAACCTGTGTAGCCACAAGTTACAGAAGGAACAGCAAAAGTTAAATGAATGGGGCAGAACTGTCGTTACGTATAAAAAGTACTATATACATGCAAGGTACTTGGTATATCCAACAAAGGATATATTAACTGCTGGTCGAAAACCGTACCGATACATATTTGGCGCAAAAGATACTACTAAACTACTAGAAATGCTGCGATCACAGAAGGGTTTTTCACTGGATCAACTGCCCATAACGCCACGTAAACATCGCACACACTATGAAACGAGTGAAAGGACTGAAGCGATTCCGCAAAAGAGTCTGCATAACTCAGGACACGGTCTCCTCTATTGTGCATGCCAGGAAGGGAAAGCAAACTATGATGCCTGAATAATGATTAGCGAACAACCATTAGTGAACAGCCCTTGAACCTACAGTTGGTAATTGCGGTTTATAAGAGCGCCAACTCACGCCGAAGGTCGTGAAGACGGCGAAGAGGCTTCCCGATATGGTGGCGAAGCCGCAAGTCATGACGCAGTGGATTTCGGACATGGTCAGCTGCGTCAGGCACGGCTTTATCAGCAGCACCGAGTCAGCCTGCGTGTAGACGACAGCACGCCTTAAGGTCGCAGTTCCAGCGCGGTGACGCCACGCGCGGGCAGCCAGAGCGCTCGTAGAGGAGCCCGCTGTTCTGTATACGCCAATTTCGCAACTCATCATGAGCCTATAGGAACCCGACGCACTTGCGTTGCTACTACAGTCCAAGAAAGAAAGATTCATGTGCACTTGTATGGAAATCTCTTCATGCTGCTCACGCAGACGGCTATAACACAGGCAGTGTTGAGCGTCTACACCTTTTAATGAATGAATCCTGAGATTGACTCTCCCTGCGTATACGGACGCGGCTATAATGGGGTTCATCGCCGGATATGCAGAAGGCTACATAACAAAGGTACCGCTAACCTTCGACAGTGATGTGTTAATGTAATCATATAAGTGCTTATATGTGCTTCACCGTCGAGATATACAAAAGGCTATACAAAAAAAGGCACCGTTATAAATTCGACAGTGATATGTTTATGCCATCGTCTCAGTGCCCTATGATGTATTTATCTACAACCGCTGCCTAACGTTGTTACTTAGGCAGTACCCGTAATAAACGACGAGCAGCAGCAACATCAGCGGTGTTAAAACAGAATTATATCTTGAACCAAGCAGCTACTGCTCTAGTAAGTATCCTCTGTTTTAAAGTGCAGCGCTCGAGCACTCAGAATCGTATAGGCAAAAAAAGTGTTAAATTTCATGTCGCCGTCCATGCAGTGAAAGTAGCAACCGCTACCATGTAGTGGCGAACGTGCGAGTACGAGTAATCGCACCATGCCGAGGAACACGTTGCTGGCTGCACAGTAGGACTCGCAAGTGGTAGTGCCCAGCACGAAGGCCATGAGGCGGCCCACTTTGAGTGCGAGGCACTGCAGCAGCCCGTAGTGACACAGCAGTGACACTACCATGCCAAAAAACACCGCGGCCGACAGCACCTGGGTAATAAGAGAAGCATCTATGGTCATGGAAGATTCCGGAGTGCCAGGTCCAAACAGCAAGGACACAGGCATACTCACACACACGCACAGTACCAAACTCACACACAGTTTGCACATAAACACGAACGTGCACACGCGCAAACAAACACACACGAACTCAAACACAATCACACACGCACGTCTGCAGACAAGTAAGCTCCTATAAACGCGCGTCACGCAATTCCCTATGGAAGTTCTTCGTCCTGTTAATCATTGGGAAGACATCGGCTCCAGTCGTTTCGCAGGGAGCCAATAATTCCTCACCAACGACCATGGTCATCTCGATTATGCCTTGCCTTTCGTTAGAAGCGATGTCGCTTAGGTGCAACTTTTGTATAGAACCACGTACACTGAGCGCAAGCACGGGCTTCTGCTGTGGCAGACCGTCCCCGTCCAGCTGCCCCGTGGCCAGGTAGCCGAACACGAAGCGCGCCCCGTGGCTGGCGAACGCGATAACCGCGTTGATCTTGTCGGCGAGGCAGAGCAAGGCGCGTCGGCCAATCTTCCAGCGCAGCAGAAGCAGGCCCAGCACAAACTGGAGCAGGAAGCCGCTCAGCACGGGGCGCCACTTAATCTGCAGTGGGGACGCCGTTAATGTGAAGCCGTTGTTCAACAGCGGAGCCGTTAACGGGAGCTCCGTTAGGGTTGACGTGGCCGTTATTAAATACCCTAAAAATCATTCACAGACTGTGCATCTAAGCAAATGTGCTCAGATATACGTCGGACAGTGCAAACCGTATAGCACTCGTATACCTTGCTGCGGTTCTTGGAGAAGACGTATCCGAAGCCGACCAGAAGAAGCATTCCGAAACTGGCCTTTACGCGGGGCCGGTGCAGTCGCGAGTCGATGGCGACAAACAGAAGCACGGAGACCCACACCACGACCCAGGTAGCCCTGGACGAAGGTTAAGAGAAATATTGCAAGCTGTAGTTGGACCTTGTTTTGCAGGAGCTATGTATATCGAACGCACTCGACGGAATCCAATACATTTCAGTATGTCTAATTTGTGAAGTGGTTATTTCACGCACGTGTTCACGTGCTATGCAGTGTGGCACACTTCTCAGCCGTGTTGAAGAGTTACTCGTTGTCCGAACGAGAGATCCATGCGTGTCTTCTTCGCCTAATTGAATAACAGTACAGCCAGGGTGACGTGCTGGGAGACGGAATCTAGATCTCACTCTTGGACACGTAATTCTTTGCTCTTTTTTTCGTTCCGTAGTGATGCGTGAAACTTCGGCGGTAGAGCTGCAGTATGATCTTCATTTTCTTTGTACCTTGATAACCTTGCTGTGGAGTCTGTGGCACAGGCAACGCAGTCTCAGAGTCTCTGTATGGACTGATTATGTTCAAGTGCGAAAGTTGGGCTGTGCCAGCCAACTCACCACAATTAAACGCGTGATTGATGATTGGTTTTGGTGTGCTTGAGGAAATCGCGCGCGATTCCTCACCTGGCTATCCATTTGCAATCGCTGAGCCACAACGTCCGTTTCTTGGCGCTTTCATTAATGGCGGCCATCTTTTTGCGGGGTACCAAGTATAAGAAGAGCCTGAACCACAGCCATATGTCCAGGAACAGCAGCAGCAGGAGCAAAAAGCCCGAGCCCTGGCACCACGGCGCCTGGAAAGAGAATTTAATCTCGCATGTCATCATCAGGCACGAAAACAAAAAGTCGGAATGCAGATAAGCGAGAAGGGTTACAGTGACGACGACAAGAACTGATGGTTTATAACATCTCAAAGTAACTTGAGAAATACCCTTAGACGGATCGCGTATAAAATATCCCTCATAGTTTGAAAGATGGTTCAACAAGACTAAGTACAGGTCGAGATGGTGCACAGCTTTTGGGAAAGATTAAGCGCAAAACAGACACTCACAAATCAGAGATACATGGGCCACGGCACAGGAGCTAACAGCATGCTTATTAACTTGAGAAATACCCCTATACAGATGACATATCAAAGAGCCGTCATAGGGAGAAAGATAGTTCAACAAAATTTGGTACAACATATCGTTCACAATATGAGGCCTTTTTTATATGTGACCAGTCAAAAGGCACCCGCAACGGTGGTCTAGTGGTTATGGTGCTCGACTGCTGACCCGAAAGCCGCGGGTTCGAATCCCGGCCACGACGGCCGCATATCGATGGATGTGAAATGCTTGAGGCCTGTGTACTCAGATTTAGCCGCACGTTAAAGAACACGAGATGGTCGAAATTTCGGGAGCCCTCATCTACGGCATCCCTCATAATCATATCGTGGTTTCGGGACGTAAAACTCCGCAAATTATTATTCTTTAAAGGGTATTTCTCAAGTTAACAAGCATGCTGCTAGCGAATGTCCTGTGTACCTCCGCTTTGAAAGTGTGTCGTCTGCGCTTAATATTTCCCAGCAGCTCGATGTAGTTCGTCGTCTTTTGTTTTTTTTTTAATCACACTCCTCTACTGGCCATTCTGCATGCCTTCCCTGTAGTCAAGTGCCACATTGACGTTCGAGCATTCGAGCTGATCTAAGGAAGCGGTGCCTATAGATAGGCATCGAATATGGCCGTTCATTCACGTTTCCTCCATAGATAGAGAGAGAGAGTGAGTTGTTTTTGGTCACGCATGCGCGAAAGATTTTCTTTCGCGCATGCGTGGCTCTGCGCAGGCGGGAGATTTGAACCGTGTTGCGGATTCTCTCTCCTCCGTGCGAGGACTTTCGCGAGTCCAGCTAAGCAGCTCCCGCTGTTTTGTTTTGTTTTTACCTCAGAAAAATAAAAAAAAAAGTATGTTGATATGATCGCAGCACGTGACGGGAGACCTCGTGAACAAGTCGCAGCACTATTTTCCGAGGTCGAAACTGCGTGATACTCATATGTCCAGGGCAACGCTTGACGAAAAAGAAAACAAGAAAGACACATTCGTTCTTCTACTGGCATATCGATAGGTATGCTATACCTGCATTGCGTGACTACTAGGCTGTGCAAAATGTACTAAGCCTGTCTTTATTATAACGCACGTGCTGGAAATATTCGTGCTGTCGGCGGGGAGCAGTTGTTGTGGACGAGGGCACACCGCTCAATCTCAGCTCAACGAGAACAAAATAAACTTCGTTGATAAAAGCCAAAGACAGTCGAAACAATTTAGAATAACATACTGTGAAACATTGTTCTAGTGAACGAAGACCCGGACAGGATATGAAGAGGCACAGGCTGGCGTTATGTGTGTCTTTCTATCATGTCCGTGTCCTTGTTCGCCAGTACGATGCTTCACAATATTCACCAGAATAAAGAAGCCGAGCTGTTAATGCTTAGAATATTATAAATTATGCTTGAAAGCTTGCTCTGTCAACCAGACTTCCAACTGTTTTTATAGTCGACAAGCTGACTACACCTATAGATATAAAGGATCCGTTTGAATTCTTGAAAATTTCGAGTTTAACGAATGATCAACAAATGATGATCAACAAATGCGATGCCGCATCAGGCGGATGTCATTGTAGTTGTATTAGAAAGCGGGTCCGTACGTTCAATATGATAAATATGGTAAATATGTTAAATCTGGAAAATCAATATAGTAAGTCTTCGCAGTCAGAAAGCAGCGTCATTCGGTGCCAGCATTACGAAGGTCCCGCCTCGCCTCTGGTAATTGTGCCTCTATACACAAGGCCAGTGCAGTGTATAGTCGGCGTCAGAAGTTCACGCGACACGGGTTCTACAACGAGCGTGAGTTTCTATTCGGTAATGACTACGACGCTTCAAGTTAAAACAGCAAGCTGGGCGAATGGGTAACTGGATATCTTGTGAAACTCAAGACGGACACGAGCGCTTGCGTCATCTTCATTTCTCTTCCCTCGTCTGTGTCACGCTGCCCATTCCTCAAGCTTGTGATTTGGGCCTAGATTGCTGTATCGGCGGCGAGGAGTTACGGAGTCGCCCTCTATGATCAAAACGATGGCAGGTCTCGCACGCGGAGCGACCTTGTCGCATGCGCCCTTCGTGCGACTGAGACGGCCGGCCCGTTTTATTTATGCTTTAACCGTGTTCGTCTCGAGTGCCTGCGCGCTCTAATACTAGCGCGTGGAACATACGATGCGCGGGGCGATGTTATCGATTTGGACTTTATACGTAACATGACGGCGACGGCAGTGGCGACGACAAACACCCACCGAGAGTGTCCATGTAATTGCTATCGCAATATAACATTGAAGCGCTTTAAGGAGGAACCTTCAACTCGCCTTGCGGTCCCATCCGGTTTCCAGGAACGCGAATATCAGGAGCGCATGCGCGGCGACCAGTACCAGGATCTTGAGCATAAGCGGGAGGCGGGCAGCCACGGCGGCCCACGGGATCTGAAGCTTGCGCACCTCCACGGGGTACGTGGCAGGCAGGGACAGCGTGTTGCCGTCTCCGTTGGAACCATCCGCCAGCGGCGACGGAATCCCGCCAGAGCTGAGCGCTGTCGCAGCGCCGGCGGCAGCGATCCCCGGGACGGAGGCGTGTTCGGGCAGCCGCGACAGGATGAAGGACATCACGCTGCGCGTCTCGTCGATGGAGTCGTCGGCCGACGCCAGGCTCTCCTCCGAGCCGCGCTGTTCGGAAGAGGTCGAACAGCCGGTTAGGTAGCAAGGTCTGACCCGACTTATTCAACCGGCTGGCCAAACTATATAGGCGATGCACGTCATATCCTCAGCAGCAACAGCGGTAAGAAATTACACGATATACAGTGCTAAAGTCTGGGTTATGGCCATATATTTCTGAGGGCACCGCTTCTGTTTTGTTGGTGTAGAGTGGAAGTAGAACACCGTCGCCCGGAGAGGGCGAGGGGCCTGTGGAGGTGAGTGTAGTAGCGCGCCACGGTTTTATGCCATGTATCCTACGCTACAGCGACATCCGGGTGTTGAGCCACGTGCCCTATATGACCACATCGCTCGATCTGGCTATGCATCACCTCTCCTCCTTTGAGTGCTCCAGAAAATATGTCTGTTTTTACGAATACGCGGTCAGCAATCAACAAAGATAGCTGGGCAAGTTAGTGTTGGTTTGTTTTCTGTGACATAACGCCATAGAGGTTGAGACAAGACAGCTCTCACGTGCCAATAATTTTACCGGTAGGACAGAGCACTGGCATCCTGCCATGTCCAATTATTTTTACAGTTAAGCTGTTTACCTTATGCGTCCCCAGCATGCGTTCCCAGAGGAAACAATAGGGGGGGGGGGGATTCTTGGTCGTATATGCTGCTGCCGAAATATCAGCTGGTCGTATAAAAAGCTAAGACGTGAACCTGCGTCCAGAAGATTTTCTGCCCTTGTTTCGATAAATCTCCCCGGCTTCCGTAGCAATCGCACCACATCGAAACATACAGTGAGAATCATTGCCCGCGACGTGTAAAATACGCAACTGCAAGCCGCTAGCTGCATGACATACTAGTATGTATAGGCTCACCCTGTTCCTGATGCGAGACATTGCGTTCTTGCTTCTTTTAGTTGGCTTGTTCCTTTCAAACGCTTGAGCAGACTGCTGTGAGCTTCTTCTTCGACTCAGCTACCGCCAGTGGCTCGTGCGCACGTTGGCTAGCGTGCGCCACAGCTCGTGTCAGAAGAACTGGCTATTGATGATGACTATGATGATGATGAAGATATTCTTTTCCTGATGAACGCTCACCCACAAAGGGGGTGGGCCAAGAACCAGTCAGCAGGAGGTTTGAGGTAAAGACCTATGAAGTTAAAAGAAACGGGAAATTTAGATTAAAAACGAAACATTAAATAAACGAAAATGCTAAACGAGCAAATGGTCAGACTACCATATGTAATTTATGACAGAGGTAATAACCCACGCGGTAATAAACATCTGGATATGAAGTTATACAAAGAATAGATTTAGGAAATGTATTTGAAACCAATGATATGAAGAAATAAAGATAGACTAACGCGGTGGACCACAGCGCGCGGTAGTCGCCTCTCTCAGGAATTTTAATAAAGTTTGAACCAACCAGCCAACGGTAAACTTTTTTTTTATTTATGTAATCGAACACAGCAGAACAGACGAACATGTGCCTATAACATAACGTAGTGCCGCCAAATGATAAAAATTACTGCATCATTTATTGCTAATCCTATCTTCTGAGGTGGAGCTGCAAGGCACCTTTTTCCATTGTTGTACTCGTACCCAGAAACTCAGACATTTCTTTCTCGTTCCCTGATCAGGCTCTGCGTAAAAAAAAAATGAACGAAGAGAGAGGGAGGGGGGGGGGGGGCAAAGAGTAGCCTAGTTTTGTTAATGAAATGCTCAACATTTCACAAAAACAAAAAAAAGGAAACCGCAGTTCGCACTAAACATACTGATTTATAGATTTGCATTATCTTGAATTTCTGTCCTAATAAACGAGTTTACCATCGGGTGAATATCGTTGGTACGATGAAGCAATAACAACAATAATCAAAGGAAGAACTCGTTATTGTACCTCGCGTCGCGCGCACCTGAACGTCGGGTGAAATCCTCATGGGTGGGTGTGACGCAAGGATCTACGCCTACATCTACAAGACAAGTATGAGAAAAACTTTATTCGACAGAGGAGTTTGGAGCACGCAGGCTCCCGGGCCCCCACACGACCACGTTGCGCTAAAGCTTTCATTTGGTGTTGATCCATGAAGCTGGCAGTCCGGTCGGCAGCCATGGTCTGCTCAACTGGGTCCTCTGAACGCAGTAGAATCTCCCAATCCTCCAAAGTCTTTAGGTGCTCTAGGGCCCGAGGAGAAGCATCTACCGGGCAGTGTGAAAGGATGTGGATAACAGAAGCAGGAGATTCAGGGCAAAGGGTGCAGGCTGTGGTGAAGAAAAGGGGGTGATAGTACAGTAGAATGAGAGAGGGGAAAAGTGTGCGATTGTAGCCGGCGCCTGTCGGTTGCTGAGGGACTTGTGCGGTGGAGGATATAGCTGACGCGCTGTCCTAAAGGCGAAGAGCTTTACATGTAGATTCTAGCAGGGCGCGTTCAGACCAAGTACTGACTGCTTCTACGGAGTGCAGGCACCTTTTATTACCCTGGCGCAGCGATTTATCCAATTCAAACAAGATGGAAGTTGCCATAACGAAATTTCGTTGCCGCGTTACATCCCTCAAATGTTACTTGCGTAGATGCGGTTTAGTGACTTCTCTTCCTTGCCCTCCACTGTATTCAGGAGAAAACGTCTGGTCCCTTCTTTCTGTCCTGTTGCCGGTTTACGACATTGAGGAACAGAATAATAGTACCACCTCTTCGAAAGCTGGGCCTCGAATGATCAGAACCGGTTATTTTTTGGGGGGGTTACTACTCTGGCATACAGACGCAGGAATCCGTTCGCTATTGAAGAATTCATCATTGAGACTAAAATAATATCTTGCTAAATTTTTCAAGCTTTAGATACTTCATTACAGATAATTGGTAACAAATAATTAATTAGCTATAGAATCTATGAATGATACACTACAGAAAATTACCCACTGCTTGGCCAATCCCCGCATTGGGTATGAGCCATGCTCAGAGGAAAACAACAGGGCGCGTTGGGCCTGCTAAGCACAGTTCAACAGCATAAGCTGTTATGGGACCACAACAACAGTCGATCTCGGTGGCGTAGTTGTCCGCTGCCGCTTTTAGAGTACCGGCTCATATTTGGGCCATTCTGGAGCATGAAAAGTTCTCGAGGCTTTTTGTCTCAAATTTTCGCTTGCATTCGAGTGGAGTTTAGCTTTAATTCGCTGATAAGCAAGTGGCTGCCGAATAGGCGCTCTGAATGTATCTGACGTCGCTTCAGAACGGCGCAAGAACACTTTCTTATTACAGCGTAAGCTGTTATGAGCTCACAATAACAGCTGATTGTGGTGGTGCAGTTGTCCACTGGCGCCGCCGCCGCCACTGCCTCCGGCAGTCACAACTATGGCGCGCAACAAGAGAAAAAAAAACAGCGTTCGAACTGGAATCGAACCTAGGCATTCCTCGTGGCAGAACAGTTAAATCACACCCGATGTCACACAACGTGAATTGCGTAACAAGTGGGCAGATTAAAGCTTCCCGCCCATTACAAATGGCTATGCCATAATTAGACATCATAATCAGCCACAGCGTCAACAAAGTGTGCAGCTACGCAGTGCGCGTATTGCCTTGCGTCATTTCCGTTACGGAATATAGCGCGATTCCTTCCGTCACGGAAATGACGTTGGTAAAATACACAAACAGATGACAAAGAAAAAGTTTCGTTGGCGGGGATGACCTGGGAGTCGAACCCACGATAGGTGCCGGGCGCTTTACCCACTGCGCTGCCGACACACATACGCGAGGCTTTACAAACGCGCCTTTACAAACGCTGCGGGAACAGCTCCTCCGCGAAAGAGACGCCAGCGGAAAGTGGAACGCGTTCACGGCTAAAGCAGCTACGAACACACCGTTATGGTGGCTAGAGGGAGAGGTGTCAGCATCGGCGGGGCTGCGCCGTGCAAGTCGGCGCGGCACTTTTTCATGACACCGATAGGTGGCGCGTCGTCGTCTCCGAGATGCATTTGCGCTGGAACTTCATGAACAGCGCCGAAGCGGCGGCGCTGCTGTCGGCCCCTAGATGCCATTCGCGCCGGCGCATCGTCATGAAAAAATGCTGCCTCTCCGGCGCTCCGTTGCTGACACGTCCCCTCTAGCCAGTGAGCATGGAGGGGAAAAAAAGGAGGGAGTGCGCCTAGCGTCCACAAGCGAACCTCCTCTGAAGCCGCTACATCCTCGTGTTCATGTCATAATTTCCATCATGCTCCTGCTTCGTTTTCGCGAAGCTTGCACTAATTTGCGAAGCTTGCACTAAGACGCGCAAGGCTTGAAACAGCAAAACTAACCGATTCTGAAGACAAATTTGGTTGCTTCTAGGTTGTTTCTAGGCCTTAGCTAGGTGATACAGGATATTTCTGGGTTGCTTGTAGATCTTTGCTAGGCTTTAGCTAGGTGATGCTAAGCTGTTTCTCTGTTGATTCTCAGCGCAGAGAGGTTCGAGTTAAACCACAGACAGTCACAGACACGACACGGATGCCCAAAATCCAGAGACTGAACCTCACGGTCATGTTGTCACTCCCAGGTTGTCAGCACGGACAGCCGATAGGGACGATGACAGAGGCTGATGCGCAGAAATCCGGGGCTAATTTTTGTTATTCTCACCGGCAAGTCCGGTCGGCAACCTTCCACTCAGTGTTATTATCGCAGTCAACCTAATATCACCAGAAACTCATTTGTATATACTGAGTGTTCTCGTAATTTTCTAATTCAGGGGAAGTGACTTCCGAAAACTCCTCTTTATCAGCTTGGGCGGAATCTTACGGTTACCTCAAAACTCTTCCTCGGGGTGTCAGCACTGGACTGCATGCACAAGGAGCGTACGTAATGCCTTGTTCGATATTATAACCGATGCAAAGGAGAACGTCACACTAATAGTTTAAGAGTCTTCTTTCTACTATGTCTTCCCGCATAAGTGACCAAAAATAGTATCGCCAATTTTTCGCGAAAGCCATATTAGCAAGCTCAGAGAATTATGTTCCTCGTTTTATTACCATTCCACAAGCAACAAGATCATCGCTTTATTATCTTCCCTGTGTTTACAAAGTCTGATTTTCAAATTTTTTTCCATACTTTTAGCGTCCAATTCAGGCCCAGTGCCCCGTAGTGGGTAATGCCACGCCACCAGGCATCAGCCAACCAACCAAGGTCTGCACCGCTAACGGCTATGCAAATAGCTTGGTAAATATTCGCGCATATGAAATATTTAAATTTCCTTCCTCTAAGTTTACCTTACAGTTCTGTCTTGTACGCTTGAAGATGGTGCAGCAGGGCCTTCTTAAGTTGCGTTTTTCTTTACACGCAGACTCAACGCCAGCCTTCACCTGAACCATCTGACAAAGGAAGCTTACTCAGGCTGCAGAATGTTCCTCTGCGTTCTCCTCTGCACGGCTATTTCAGTCCTGCCATCCGCCGTCCGTGGCAGGTAAGTGTTGAATATAGCTGTTGAAAACCAGGAAGCGGAGACGAAGTAGAGAACGTCTTGTTTATTTGACGCTGGGTAAAAAACTAAAAAATGGAATGCGGGCGCGCGCTAGGGTCCACGCTCGCTTGTCACTTCTTCGCCTTCGCCGCTCTTCCGAAATAATATTTAACAATAGCTAATAGCAGCATCTGTTGAAAATACTCAGTGCTTCGAGGAAGGTAAACATAAACCGGATTTTGCGAAGCGCATAAGAGTCTTGCCTTGCATTTATAATGTGTTACAGCCAGCAAGGGTGAAATGCACCAAGTAAAGTTTCAAGAAGATAAGTGTGGTTAAAGACAATCACATTAGGTTGCCACTTCACTTAGGCCCACCGAGTTATGAAAAAAAAAGTAGTAGCGCGTAAGAAAAATCTCTGTAGGCTCGTGTTAATTTGCAGAACGGCAATCCAATTTGCAGTGAAGCTTTTTCTTTCAAGCTATTGCAGTGAAAGTTTTAGTTTCAAGTTGCATTTATACTTAAATCACAAATTCTAATCTGTTGCCCGTATATTACTGGCACATTAGAGACCTTGCATGTCTATTACTCTATACATTAGCTGTTAAAAATATTTTTTACAATTAATCTGTACGCATTTTACTTCCCGATGTAGAATATTGGTCATGATAAAACGAATTTCCCAACGCTCCGGAGCACTTAAATGCGGAATTCATTGAATAGAACTGAATCAATTCACCCACACACTTACTTGAACTTTGACTACAGGTTACCGATAATGCGCCCCTTATTTTTGAGTTCGAAAAACAAAATGTCAGCTAACATTGCCATTTGAAAGAAGGCCTTTCCCATGTCTCATATATGGGCCTTCTCTGATAGGGATTTGACGTCAGGTTTCGAGACACATAGGATAATGACTATCCAGAATGACTGAAATCTAGACGCCGATTCTGAAATATAGTTTTTGTTCCACGGTTATATTTCAAAACACGGTGACTACATGGGGTGCCTCACAAAAAAATGTTTGAGACCAGTTACGTCTGTGTAGCTCATTAACATACTTATTAAGAAAATATTCAGAAATATACGGGACGAAGACAGTCATGTGCGCGCAGGGCCGCTGGCGAAAGGCCCTGCGTGTTTGAGACCCCTGCTATATATGTAGCATTTAATATGCCAATACGCCAAGCATCACTCTTCCCCCAGCAGGTGCTCGAAACACCCGCAGAAACAGCAGAAAGCAAGTCGCACGAGCTTCAATTCATGCATAGCTTGAATAATTTTTGTTCGATGAGGTTGCATTTAGTTTATTTCTTCGATTAAGTCGAGAGAATATGCACAGAGGCGGAACGAGCAACCTACCGGGAGCTTCGTGACGAAAATGACAAAACAGACATACCCTTCCAACTTGACGGACGCAAATAACTTTGTCCAATTGCGTTCTCCTGCTCGCCAACATTGTTCTCGCGTTCAACCATTTCAGCTCTGTCGACCACGCCAACGTTCTTAATTACACCTTGGCTGCGCAGGGAAGATGGCGAGCGCCACCCGCTTCCGAGTACCGGACCGACGTCTTCTTCAACGAAGTCGAGCTTCGTCTCTGAGGGCGACCGGGCTGCGGGAGCTCCGGGCGTGGTCGTGACGACGACGTCGTCGATGCTGACCGCGAGTTCGGTGGACACCAACCCAGACGGAGGCGTCACCGCGAAAACGGCCAGCATGGTGATGACGAGCACGTCGGTGACGGCGCAGACGGGTCATGGTCAGCTGACTGCCGATTCGTCGACTATTTCTTCGACCGCGACGACGTCCACGAGCGCCGCCACGGCGTCAGTCGCTCCTGAGAGAGGTCTCCCGGGAAGGTCTTCCTCGCAAGCTGTGACCACGACGACGACAACGACGACTTCTACGACTACGACGACGAGGACGACCGTCAGCTCCCGAAGCGAGCACCAGGCTTCGGTCGGTCATCGCGCTGCCGATGGCATCTCTGGCGGGGAGAACCGACTCGACGCGATAGATGCCGCAGATCGAGAGAGCGGGCTCCCTGGAAGTCCAGTCATTCAGCGTATTCAAAAGACGCGAGGAATCCTTCGGCAGATCCGGTTTAGGGAAAGGACAGTGACTGTAACGGCGGGGACGTGGCTCACGAGGGCTTCTGCATGGCTTAACTTTATGGTGCTGCACCCATGGGTCCACCAGTTGGAGCTTTGCGGTACTACTGCGATCGCTCAGTTGTTGTTTGTGCAAGTAAACAGTTGTTTTGTTGAAAGAGAGCAAGCTTGGGCGTGTTGGTAATCCATAGTAACCTTCTTAGCGTCCCAAAATGAAGAAAGGACAAAAAGGAACGACGCGGACACATCGCTCCACTTCCAACGTTTGGTTTATTTTTCGAAGAGGTACATGTAACATAGAAAACAGCAATACTCGGATACACAATATTGCATCTGTAAACGCGACTCCTTGCCCGATACGACGACCGCATAGGATATTTTTCCAAAGCGATTTCAGGCACTGGCGCGGCTCTCTGGTAGAATATTTGACTGTCATCGTCGTCTTCGGAGGCTTTCGAGTCTACATGCCCTGACTACGGCGAGGTTCGTAACTTCGAACACATGCTTTGGCGGTGCCCCTCGTTATTGGGTCCTAGTCGGCTCACAGAAGCGGTTTGGGACTCTGCCTTAGGAAGTCCAGAGTTCCTACCGCAACTACGGTTTGTCCAGAAAGTCTACGATGTGGCTTTCTGGACAACCCGTAGCACAATGGCACAGTAGGTGCTTCCCTATTTCGCAAAAATTATTATGATTTATGGCGTAGTGGGTGCCATGCAAGTGTACTTGTATTGGTTGCCCCAAGAAAGTTTACAAAGGGCTCTAGAAAGGCCGTTCCTCTAGCTTTCGCTGTGACTGTGCTGCGTGTTCCGCGCATCCTGGCGATTTTCCATTGGTCGCCCACGGAAAAACTTGAAGTTTAAAATAAACAGCTCAGCTCTTAAAACATTTAGGACAACATGATCCGCTTGACTTTTGGCCGATACCTCTAAGCGAGTAGGCGCCAATCATCCCAGGAGCATCATCATCATCATCAGACCGCCGGTTTCTATGATTGCGACTTCGATTGCAAGAGCAATCGAAGTCGCAATCACTAGACTACGTTGTCAGACTCCATACCAAAATTTTTATTTACACAGAGCTGGTCTGGCAGCTTCAAGGAGAAGAAGGTCAAGGAGAAGGTCAAGGAGAAGAAGAAGTACCGATGTGTGCGTGGATGGGTGCGAGCCAAAATTTTAGGATCTGCATCTACATCTACTACTACTCCTACGATGTACCCGTCGGACCCGTTGCTGTTCGACAGCCGTCGATATTCAAACAACCCCGTAGCGCCTGGCCGCTGGCCCGTGCGCAGCAGCTTGCACCCGATGAAAAGTTCTGCGAAGGTCTTCGGTGCGTCTTCCGTTGCCGGCCCGGGATGGCGCTCGTCTCTACCGCAGCCAGCAACGCAAGCTAGAGAGAAGTAAGAGCACCATTGTGGCAACGTATACGCGTAGTCGGGCTCCCATCTCAGGAACTTGTGCGCCTACATGGGAACTCTGTACAGCAGCGGTTACACGCATTAAAACAGCTAACCTAGGCAGATGGTACGTATTTGTCTCGCAGATCGTGCAGCTCTCCCAGGAACAAGGACTGGTGGGCTTTTTATTCCACGATTCTTTATTTTGTGAGCGCGGGACGGCATGCAAGCCGCTTAAATGTAATGAGTAAAGCGTGCAGGGTGGCACGAAGAGACCACCACTATTGCTCGCCACGCAAAGTGAAGGCCGTGCTTGAGGCCATCAACCTTTGAACACATGCGCTGCTCTTGGGAACTACATGCTGCTTTGCTGTTGGAATACCGCGGTAACATTTTCGTTGGATATGCAATGATGATACTGTGGAATAGGGAGCCGACCTTAAAAATTGTAGATGATATTTTAGCGTGTTTACAAGAGCGCCCAAATTAGTATTATTTAAAATGCGTATAATGTTGAGAACTCGGCAACTGCGATTCTACGGCATGTGGAGTAGCTTTGCCGTAAATTGCGAACTGAACCAAGCATTAGCTATAAACCTGTTGTTAACTCGTGACAAAAGATTATTCTAATTCAAACAATACTAAACTTCTTTCAGGTACCACCAGAACACTGACGAAAACTCCATCGCCAGCGGCGCCGTTTCGATCCCAGTCAACACCACGGCGTCGATGCTTGACTTGCTGGCCTCGGACAACCTTCTGCAGTGGCCGAACAAGCGCGAGACTAAGGCTTCGCGCTGTACTCTCGTGCTCGCCGTCATCTGCTTCACGTGCACCTGCGCTTTGATCTCCGCGATGTTGGTGGAGTCGTACGCTAGCGTCGTCCACGATTACGACTTAGCTGCGGGCCGACCTCGGGAGCAGTCGTTGGAGCTGGATGCTCAGGCCACCAGGGTCACCGCGGAGATTGCCACCAGGATAATATTAGAGAGCAGGCCGTCCCACGGTAGAACGGACAAGGCGCACCGGTGGCGGGGGAGAAATTTCACGAGAACCCTGGCTCACCACAATTCGCGGGGAAGGCTACTGTTACCTCGTGCTACTACGTCTTCGAGGCCCATTCGTCATACTTTAGGTGCCGGCCTTGCGGGGCTTCCTAACGTGATGTCCAGGTCTGCCATCGAGGGCGTGTCTAGCGCGTACGTGAAACAACGAACAACACCGACTCCTCCCCCAGTGGACAATGCTGCACCTTTTCCGGGCTTGGTCCCATTTCCGACAGAGGGTTCTTCAGGCATCTCGACGACCCTGGTATTTTCCTTCGAAGCTTCCACGGGATCTAAAATCTCCTCGGGTCGAGTTCTTAGCGAGACCTCTAAGATTTCACTAAATTCGTCTGCGATACCAAGCTTGCCGGAAGCCGCCACAGGCACTGAACATGACAACATGGGCGTGCCCCTGATTTCCGTAAGCACTGCGGGCTCTTCCGAACGATTTGCACTCGTTGCTGATGCGACCAAGGGCATTAGGACGCCTCGCATTAAGCTGGGTGAACTGCACTGACGTCACGCATTCAGGAATTGTGGGAGAGGCAATCCCGTTTTATTAACAACGCCCGATATTGTTCATCTAGTTCGAGCTTAAGATGCGAGTGGCTAATGAACTGTTCTCTAAGGTCCTTCAGTCACTTTCACCGAATAGAAAGCTCCTTTGCGAAAACCCAAGAGCCAAGAGTGGGCCGGAGCTTCTAAAGCGTCTTCAAGAGAGTATCGTTGCTGCTTTTACGAGATGTGTATAGCGTCTCCATGGGACTATAATAAACCACGTATTTGTCCAATTGCGTTGTCTGTTGAAAACTTATTAACTTTACCGGTGTTTTAAAGATCATGAGAAATGATTAAGGCAGCTTTGCACTGGTGGTGCCAAGCCTGAAGGAAGTGCGGAACTGGACGCCTTCATTTCTCTTTATTCTTTCTTTCTTCCTTTGTTTCTTTCTTTTTCTTCATCTCTCTGTTCTTTGTCCTTTTTGGTCTCTGTTTATTTCAGATTTCTTTGTTTCTCTCTCCTCTCTGTGCATTTCTTTGCCTTGCTCGCGCTCTTTCTATTTTTCTCTTTCTTGCCTTCTTTCTCTCTGTCTTTTATTTCTTGCTTCCTCTTTCTTTCTACCTTTTTTTCTACCTATCTCTGTATAAGTCTTTCTCTCTTCAATTTCTCTTTCTTTCTTATTCCCCTTTCTTCCTTTCTATTTCTCTGTTTCTTTCTATGCTATGCATTACTCTCTCCCCTCATTCTCACCTTCACCTCTTTCCTCCTCACCCTTACTACCCTCTCCCGCCACCTTGCTATGCATGGCTATGCATAGCATGCTCAGCTAGCGTGCCTGGATAGCCGAGTGATTGGGACGCTCGTCTTCGGATTGTGGGTACGCGGGTTAGAATCCCGCCTCACCAAAAACTTTTTTTCGGCAAAAATTTCTCTCTTTCTCTCTCTCTGTACTCGTTCTCTCACCCATCAGAGTTATTCCATTCCGTGCCAGAGAAATCGGCGCGCGTGTTTTGGGAGCGAAGCAGAAGTCGAGGAAGAGGACTGAGAGGGGGAACAGAACGAAGAGAGCGCGTGGCGATTCATGACGATGATAGTTTCTGTTCGCCTGCGCAACGAAACGCCTTAAAGAGCTGCGCTCTTAAAACTTGGAGCGCGCCTGAGCTTCGCCTTCAAGAGTAGAACGCGATAGCGCAATCGGACCGTGTTCGTATCGCTTTCCCAATCGCTAGCCTAGCTTCGCTTCTCGGTGGACACCTCAAAAGTGCCGCAAGGAAAGGAGCGTCTGTTCGCGTAACATTGGCCATTTCAAGCTATCCTACAATGCCCACTGCAATTACTGTTGTGAGCAGCATGAGAGGAAACAAGCGAACAGTATGAGAGGGAACAAATAGCCTCAAACCTGAAGCGGGGCGATTCGCATTGCAACGGAAATTTTTAGGCCTAACATGAGATCGGAAGATAGCAGAATAAGTCAGAAACCAAACCAGGGTAGCAGATATTCTAATTGATATTAAGCGAAAGAAATGGATCTGGGCCGGCCACGTAGTGCGTAGGGAAAGACAACCGATGACCAGTTAGAACAAAGGAATGGATACGAAGGGAAGAGAAAAGAAACTGAGCAAGCTGAATGGAGCGACAAAATTAAGAAGTTTGCAGGGATAGAAAGATACGGCCTTTAATTCTTTTGGAAAGGGAAGCGCTGCGCTTATGCCTCGGCCTTCCTAAAACTGTTTCTAATGTAGAGAAGCATTGGAACACTGTAATGGGCCGTCCTCTCGAGCACCTTCTAGTGGGTCGCCCTCTTCGCCTCTTCTCGGGGAGCACGCCCCTCGTGCTCGTGCTCGTGAGAGTCTGCGAGGTTGCGCTCCGTCGTGACTGTCGTCTCTGTGCATCGTCGCCGTCAATCGCGCCGTCAATAAACACCTTTACAAAGTGGTGGAGAGTGCTGTACCGTCACCACAACTTCGGTCTCCATTCGATGCCCCTGGAGCTACGATCCCGTACCGTACCATCTACCATGCCGCAAGACGCCGCTCAGCAAACGCCGCCTCCTGCCCCGACCGCTTGTCCCGGTGTCCCTCGCATCCGCGACCCTCCTATCTTCACCGGCGAGGATGGCACCGACGTGGAGGACTGGCTCGCGATTTACGAACGGGTGAGTGTTCCGAATAAATGGGACGAAGCAGGCAAGCTCAGCAACTTGGTTTTCTACCTCGCGGGTGAGGCAGGCATGTGGTACAACAACCATGCATCCGACTTCCCGACGTGGTCCGATTTCAAGACCGCCATCGTCGACGTGTTTGGGCGCCCTGCCGTTCGGAAGCTCCAAGCCGAACACCGTTTACGTGAACGAGCTCAGCAGGCAGGTGAGTCGTTCACGAGCTACATTGAAGACATCCTTGACCTGTGCAAGAAAGCCGACGCGAGCATGTTGGAGTCTGACCGAACCAGGAATATTATGAAGGGTATCGACGACGATGCCTTCACGATGCTGCTGGCCAAAAACCCTCGCACAGTGGCAGAGGTCATTACGCTGTGCCAAAGCTACGAGGAGCTGCGCCGGCAGCGCTTGATGACCCGTCGACCGCCATCACGCGATGCTGATCTCGCGGGCTTGTCCGCCATTGCTGACCACTCCACCTTGCTCGCCGAAATCAAGTCGTTCGTGCGTGAGGAAATTGCCCGCCAGGTCTCTCTACTGGCTTTCGCTCCACCGCAGCATGTTGACCAGCCGCCAACTACACTTCTGCCTCCCCTCCGCCGGGCGATTCAGCAAGAAATCGCGGAGGTCATTCCTGAATACCACCAGCCGCCTCCAGTGCCTGCGCCACTAAGCTACGCGCAAGCTGTAGCCAGGCCGCCCCCAGCGATTCATGCGACTGGCCCGCGAAGTTACGCCGAAGCCGTCGTCAGACCCCAGGCCTTCGACGCGGCTGTGCCTCCTACATACGTCGACGTAGTCGCCAGGCCCCGACTGCTACCCACAATGCACCCATATCAGCAGCCGCCTCGTCCATCCCGTTCTGCGACATGGATGGGACCCGCGAACCGCTGGCGCACTTCCGACAACCGCCCCATCTGTTTTGCGTGCGGTTGCGCCGGTCACGTCGCACGCTACTGCAATCGCGTACAGCCGCCTCGGGTCGCGTCAACGCTCACCAGCCCATCAAGCCACCCTTATTATGACCAAGCGCCGCCTATGTCGCCGACGTCCCGCCCTGCACCATCTACCCGCCGTTCACCGTCTCCACGACATCGCTCACTGTCGCCGATGCGGCCACGTCCGGTCTCACGCGACCAGGAAAACTAGTCGTCGCAGTCCACGAGGCAAGGGCTGCGACGCTATCGAACTGCGAAAGCCCTCAGCGAAGCCCCTCGAACGTGATAGACGTGTTTGTGGACGGTGTTCGCGCATCTGCCCTTATCGACACTGGAGCCGCCGTATCCGTTATGGACGCCAAATTTAGCCGATTACTGCGAAAAGTGACGACGCCGCTTTCTGGGCTCTCCCTCAGTACAGCCAACGCCCAAAGTATTAACCCTACAGCGGTGTGCACAGCCCGCGTCATTATTCAAGATGCTCTGTACGCCGTCGAATTGATCATAATTCCTGCCTGCTCTCACGACGTCATCCTAGGATGGGATTTTCTCTCCCGCCACGACGCCGTCATTCATTGCGCACCAGCCGAAATAGAGCTCTCACCATTCGCTGATTTGACGCCGGCAGACGGTCCGTCGGCTGCGCGCAAGGTCCTTGTCAAAGACGACACCAAGGTGCCTGCAAACTCGTAAACGGCGGTGTCAGTGTACTGCGCCAGTCTCTCCGACGCCGTTGCACTTCTCTCACCATCTGACCGTGTTTGCACGAGAAAAGGCTTGCTGGTGCCTTTCGCGACCGTGCAAGTCACTAAGGGCAGCACGTCAATTTTTGTTATCAACCCATCTCAGTACAGTGTTATGTTGCTGCGAGGGGAATGTCTCGGCAGCCTGGAACCGCTCGAAGACGCACAAGTCATGGACGAACCAGAAGAAATGCACTGCCACAGTTCAAGTACGCTCGGCGCTGTTTCGACGTCTGGTTCATCACCCGCTGATGTATTTGGTTCCTCCATTGCTGACGACCTTACGCCGGTCCAGCGTTCCCAGCTTCTGGGCCTGTTGGAAGAATTTCGCTCTTCTTTCGATGTCGCTCAAAGTTCTCTCGGCCGCACGTCCGCCGTTACGCATCGCATCGACACTGGCGCCCAGCCGCCACTGCGGCAACGTCCATATCGCGTATCTCCCACAGAACGCCGTGTAATCAACGAGCAAGTTGACGACATGCTTCGACGCGACGTTATTCGACCTTCTAACAGCCCCTGGGCGTCTCCTGTCGTTCTTGTTGCGAAGAAGGACGGTTCCGTGCGGTTCTGTGTGGACTACCGACGACTCAACAAGATCACTCGTAAGGACGTGTATCCACTACCGCGAATAGACGACGCGATTGACAGCCTGCAAGGAGCCGAATTCTTTTCATCTCTCGATTTGCGCTCAGGGTACTGGCAAGTACCTATGGCTGATGACGCTCGACCGAAGACCGCCTTTGTCACGCCCGACGGCTTGTACGAATTCAATGTCATGCCATTTGGGCTGTGTAATGCGCCCACGACCTTTGAGCGCATGATGGATACCGTTCTGCGCAACCTGAAATGGCACACATGTTTGTGCTACCTCGACGACGTCGTTGTTTTCGCTCCGGACTTCTCCACGCATCTTCAACGCCTGCGGCATGTTTTGACGCGTTTGAGCGACGCCGGTCTACAACTGAATCTAAAAAAGTGCCGATTTGCAGCACGGCAGCTGACCATACTCGGTTACGTCGTGTCCAAGGACGGCATTCTCCCTGATCCAGCCAAGCTTCGGGCCGTGGCCGAGTTCCCCAAACCTACGTCCGTCAAAGAACTGCGCAGTTTCGTAGGACTGTGTTCCTACTTTCGGCGCTTCATTCGAAATTTTGCGACTATCATATCACCGCTGACGAAGCTCCTCGGAAGTAACGGGCCCCTCAATTCGTGGTCGTCAGAGTGCGACGACGCTTTCGCGAAGCTCCGTCGTTTGTTGACGTCGCCTCCCATACTACGCCACTACGACCCTTCGGCCCCTACAGAGGTACACACAGACGCCAGCGGTGTTGGCCTTGGCGCTGTCCTTGCGCAGCGCAAAGCAGGGTTCCCTGAATATGTCGTGGCATATGCAAGTCGTACGCTCACCAAAGCCGAGACCAATTACACCGTCACCGAAAAGGAATGCCTGGCGATCATCTGGGCCCTTACGAAGTTCCGACCTTATTTGTATGGTCGCCCATTTGATGTCATCACCGACCACCATGCACTCTGCTGGTTGTCATCATTGAAGGATCCATCAGGCCGCCTCGCCCGCTGGGCACTTCGCCTGCAGGACTACGATATCCGCGTGCTGTACCGCAACGGACGCCAGCATGCTGACGCCGACGCACTCTCGCGCTCCCCCTTGCCTGACGACAATACCCACAGCTCAATGTCTCACAATGCCGTTTCTTCCATCGACATTCACACTATTGCTACCGAACAGCGGAAGGATGAATGGATCGCTTCACTGATAGACTTGCTCACTGATCCATCGGCAACACCATCCACTCGCGCGTTGCGTCGTCAAGCCCACCATTTCGCCATTCGCGACGACCTCCTTCACCGACGCAATTACAACGCAGACGGCCGCCAGTGGCTGCTAGTAATACCCCGCAGTCTGCGTTCTGACATATGCGAATCGTTCCACGCTGATCCGCAGTGTGCGCACTCTGGTGTATCGAAAACATACCACCGCATTCGCCAACGGTACTTTTGGCGAGGCATGTACCGCTACGTGCAGAAGTTCGTTCGCTCCTGCATCGATTGTCAGCGCCGCAAAACTTCAACGCACCTGTCGCCGGTGGGTCTGCAACCTCTACCTTGCCCTGACCGACCGTTTGGGCGCGTTGGCATCGATTTGTATGGGCCACTTCCTCTGACGTCGGCTGGTAACCGCTGGCTATCGTCGCTGTAGACCACCTTACGCGATACGCCGAAACTGCCGCCCTCCCAGCGGCTACAGCGCGCGATGTAGCCTCCTTCCTGCTCCGCCGGTTCATGCTGCGCCACGGTCCACCCCAGGAGCTGCTGAGCGATCGAGGCCGTGTCTTCCTGTCGGAAGTCGTCGAAGCCATCCTCAAAGAGTGCAACGTTGTTCACCGCAAAACTACTGCTTACCACCCACAGACGAATGGGCTCACGGAACGCTTTAACCGCACGCTCGGCGACATGCTCTCGATGTACGTCGCCGCCGATCACACAAATTGGGATTCCATTCTGCCTTTCGTCACCTACGCCTACAATACCGCACCTCAAAGCACCACTGGTTTCTCACCATTTTTCTTATTGTATGGCAGGCACCCGTCGCACACCATCGACACAATCCTTCCATACAAGCCGGATCGATCTGAGTGTGCGCCTATTTCTGCCACAGCCAGACTTGCTGAGGAGTGTCGCGAGCTTGCCAGAACCTTTACTACGCATGACCAAGAGCGGCAGAAGAGCATCCGCGGTGAGACCAACACTTCTGCACCCACGTTCCTACCTGGAGCGCTCGTATGGCTCTCGGTCCCTACCATTGCAACTGGCCTCTCTTCCAAACTACAGCCCAAATACGAAGGCCCCTACCGTGTCGTCGAACGCACATCGCCGGTGAACTACCTCATCGAACCCATCGACCCATCTTCGGACATGCGCCGTCGAGGGCGCGACATTGTCAACGTGGAGCGCCTCAAGCCCTACCATGACCCGCTCATAGTGACCAGCTGTTAGGTCGCCAGAGGACTCCCTTTTCGTACCCGGGGTAATTGTAGAGAAGCATTGGAACACTGTAATGGGCCATCCTCTCGAGCACCTTCTAGTGGGTCGCCCTCTTCGCCTCTTCTCGGGGAGCACGCCCCTCGTGCTCGTGCTCGTGAGAGTCTGCGAGGTTGCGCTCCGTCGTGACTGTCGTCTCTGTGCATCGTCGCCGTCAATCGCGCCGTCAATAAACACCTTTACACTAACAACGTTCTGTATCTAGAATCGAGGGTTCCTTCTCTTTCGTGCCGGTTTCGCCTTCTGACTGTTCAGACATTCTTAAGAATTTACGAGTCACCACTACGACAACTTTTATTTCCACTACAACAGCTTTTATTTCCAATACGGAATTATTTTTTGGGGCTAGATGGCCACGATTTCACACACCCCAAATTATATTTGTACAACGTTTACTGGACCCTCTGAACGTACGTATCTGCGATATAACCCCGACTCCTGATAATTCGTACCCTGTGGATATTCAATTTGATGATATTTTTCCTAATAATGCAAAATTACTCAGGTGTTGGTATATTTAGCCCGAATTTGGACTGGTCTTATTCCCTTCGACTACCCGATTTCATACCCGTTTTTTGTGGCTGAATTTCTGGCAGTAGTGCTCGCATTGCGCAAGTTAAACTCGACAATTACATCTGCCGTTATAATCACAGATTCTCTATCCCTCTGTGCTGCACTTTCTGCTGGGGTTGACTCCCACGTAATAAAGGCGTTTCGTGCACTGGTACCCGTGCATTTAAGAAATGTTCGCTTAGTTTGGGTTCCTGGACATAAAGGGTTGCTCATGATTGAAATTGCCGATTCTTTAGCGAAGTCGTCGATTAATGGACCGATTTTACTTTCTTTTCCAACATACGCTTATGTGACGGCTGCGCGATTTCGCAGGCGTAGCATTATGGAAGTTTTTGCAGACACAGCACTCACAAGTTCCACAGAATATCGGCACTTATTATATATATCCTTGGCGGCGGTCATTTTGTCAAACCCGTAAACTGGAAGTGTCAATTACGAGGCTGCGATGTCGTGTACCGAGGCTAAATTTCTACCAACACAGGTCTGCTCAGGCACCTTCTCCACTGTGCGCATTCTGTGGTGAGCTGGAAACAATTGATCTTTTCTTTCTGACCTGCAGACGATATACTACAGCACGAAAAACCCATATGGAAAGACCTTTACGGGCTATTGGAATGAATTTATCTGTGCCTGCGCTTTTGTCTTTTGGAGCCTCTATTTCTGGGTTCTCCAATGCGAAGGTTTGCGTGGCTGTGAGGGATTACCTCAATGAAACCAATCGGTTAACTAGATAATATATATTATTATTCTTCTGTGTCAACACATGTATATATTTTAAAAATTCGGGCATTGATTGATTTTATTTTATTATTGTTATTTCTTTATTTATTTTTTCATATTTGATCAAGTGTCAAAATTTCCTATCAAATTTATAATTTTTCTATTCTGTAACCTCCCCTCTAAAGAAATATAACATTTATAAAACCACTCAAGTCTTGGCCAATCCCCCACAGTGGGTGTGAGCCAAAGTTGCAGGTGAACAAGAACAAGAACAAGAATGAAATCAGCTCGCGCAAGATGGGCTAAATTGGAGGTGATTGGGTGAGGCCCACTGCAGGGTGAGGTCCTGCAGTGGGCACAGAAAATGACTAGGTCAATGACACCTATAGTGCACTATACAGTATATATGTATTGCTGGTGAAATGAACATAACTAGGCAAAACTTAAGGTGCTTCGAGCAAGTCGCGGTAAATGTTTACTTAACTTTCTAAAAAGCGATATTACTGATACTTTAACACTTCTTGAATCGATTACAGTGATGGCAATTAATTAGTACGCTAAATTGCGTTGTGTGTGCTGCCTTCAAGGGCTGCAATGACGTGCTTTGCAAAGACTCCACAATCCGCGTGTGCACGTAATATTATTTTCATGTCGCTATGTTCTCAATACAGACGGGCTAGCACTTTGGACCTGCGAGTGATTGGGAAATGCTCCGACAGTCTCCACATAGACGAGAGCGAGGTGACGTTCCGGTGAATCAAATTTCTCCCTCTCTTCCCGTGCACTTGCACGCGTGAAGGTCGACAACAAGGAAGTCGGTTTGACGGTCTCGTCGATGTATACGACGTACGGGGAGCGTCGTACCATCGCAGACTTTCTGACGTTTAGCCAAGCACTCGCAATGGTCTTCGGCGACGCTCGTACGATGTTCGTCTGGTGCGGCCAGTTGACGTTGAGTTGGGTCGCGTGTGGGCTACGCCTAACACGATCCGGAGGCTCGCCCGTCTGTGCGACCACGGTGGTGTTACTCAGATGCTTCTCTGGCGTTTGGTTCGTACTGCGTGCATCGAAACGGCTGTCGGCCCCAGCCATAGGCAAAGCCATTTCCTTGTTATTCCCCGTTTTTGGACGCGCGACAGGGTGATAACGGCGGAGGGCCGGAGCCCTGTAGCGCAGTTCTGGCGCGGCACTTGCGCCAGGAAAGTCAGCGTAGTTCTGTCGCGTCGCGTTCTTAATGGGCGCCCGGAGTGACGACGATGGCCAGCTCTCTCTCAGGGGGTCCCCTAACGCGAGCACGATCTCCGTTTCGTTGGTCGAGTCGAGGGTACCGATCGCGTCGGCGGCGTCTCGGAGCGCCGACAGCTTGCTCATGACGAGCCTCGAGGCCAGGACGCAGCAGAACACGGCCAGGACCGATATGCAGATCAGCTTGGCCACCCGACCGCCGGGTACCGCGTCTCGCCGCGTCTGCCTCGACGCGCTGCTGCTCACGTCGAAGTGCGTCAGACGCGCCTCCTCGTCCTTCTTGCGGCAGCTTCGAATCGTACTGGCGCGGCAGCTTCGAATCGTACTGGCGCGGCTGCTGCGACGCTCCGTCGACGTTTCGGACGGGACGCGCGAGGTCGCCGGGAACGGCTGCGATGCGTACGTCGAGTCATAGAACGTGCTGTCGTCGACGTCGCTCAAGTTGAAGGAGCAGCTCGAAGAGGGCGAGGAGGCCAAAAAGACCGTGCTCGTCGTCGCCTTCACGCCGGACGAGAGCTGCGGCGCGGAAAAACTGTAATGCGCCGGGCGCGGCCTATCCATGGTGGCACTGTTAGGACTTTTCTTCTCTTTTTTTTTTCTACGACTGTTTTGGTCATTTGTTGATGATGACGTTGCTGCAACATGACACATACCTACAAATGGGGATAGGAGAAGCGGGACTTAAAGCTGCAGTCCTAAACTGCAGAAGCTAAACTTAAAGCTGCAGTCCTGGAATCAGGGTGTCGGAACGAAACGTTTGTCGTTTTGGTTTTAGTCTCATTCCACGGCAAAATGCTCCGCTCCGTTTCTGTTCCGGAACGAAAAAAAAAAGATGTCAGAGTTCTGTCAATGTTGCTATTGTTTCCACGGGATCTGTACGTGTTGCACGTTTCCAATACGCATAGTTACAGTAATGATTGTTGATTTAACAAAAATTATGGCTTAATTCAGCTATGTTCGCGCTAATGAACCGGTTATTTCATCTAGATGTAAACTATGCGTGGCCAGCTGGTACCCATAATGAAATCCAGCACATATTGAAGCCAAGAAAAGTATAAAGGACGTTAGTTGACTTAATTATCTGCTGGTTTTCATTAAGGCTGTGTCAAAACAAAGAAACGAGCCCTCAAGATTCCCTTTCTGGTACCCATAAAATTTCACAAGATTCAGTTCTGAAGAAATTAACCTTAGCAACGTTCTCACAGTGTGCGAATATTCGAAATGTCGAATACGAATCGAATATTTTCCTATTCGAAGCACATTCGATTTTAAAAAAAAAAATGCGTGTTCGTATTTTCTAGAACATTCGGTTACGGCCAAATATTCGCTCAAAGATGCAAATAGTTGGAGGAATTCAAATGAGTAACGACTTACGAGTGCCACGCATTCTGACTTACGCGCCACTTTTCAGCCTGCTGTGTTTAGAACGTAATTGGGACGAATCCGCAACCGAGACTCTCTAGAGCCCTAATGTATTCACTGTCGTAATAGCTCATAGCATACGGACCGGTAGCGCCTACCGCGAAAAGGATCTGTCACATAAAAGTTAACTGCAACCCTGAGCTCACGGTGGGACCGAGCCGAGGTCATATTGTCCCGCAGAAGGCCTTCCCTATTTGCCGATACTATAAAGTAACCGTCTAGAACAGGGGTCTCAAGTACGCGGCCCGCGGCTGCCCAAGGAATAAAAAGTTTGGGCCTTCGCTAAATGGCACTCGCATTATTTACTCGCCTATTGCGATTAGTGACGCTTTGTTCGGGTAAGCCACAGAGACGGGACTGGTCTCAAGCATTTTTTTTTTTCGAGAGGCGCACCCAATTGGGTGGCCATGTGTTGAAACATAACCGTGGAACAAAATATCTTTCAGAATCGGCGTCCCGACCTGAGTCAATCTGAAGATCAGTATTGATATGTTTCTGGAATCCGGACGCCAAATAGCCTTAAAAAATTATCGACATATGAGATACAGGAATGTGCGTTTTTTTTAAAATGCGAAGCATTTCTTAGCGAACCTCTGGCACTTTGAGCGTTTCTATCAACGTATCTATCTATCTATCTAGCCGCCTACGTCTTGGTGCTCTCGCGATCGCCTTCTTACTTGGTGTAAACCAAAATTAGCATGGGTGGGTAAGAGGACTTGAAGAATATACTGTGTGGTCATGACATGAATACGTGAAGATCCTGTAGCGTGCGTCGTCAAACCCTTTCCTCCAGGACACGTGTGGCACATACCCGTTTACCACCGGCCGTGGTGTACGGGTATGCGCCACACGTGATTGACAGTTTATATCTACGCAGGAACTGTGAGAACAGACATCGGTAATTTCAATGCGAGAGCGTTAAGAAAAACCGACATCGGCAGCGTTGACTCAACGAATGGAAATAATGAAAATTAGGATCCCAGCAGGAATCGAACCCAAGCATTCTGCGTGGCAATCAGGTGTTCTACCACAAAGCCACGCCTGGTCTACAAACTGGTTTGGAAAAACAGCCTATGCAGGCGTAATGTCGGTGCAACGTCAGTTGTGGTTGTGGTGATGGGTATCCAATTTTACAAAAAAGTAATAAACACTAAATATGTAGTCCTACAATGCAGGCGTCATATCAAATGTTGGCTCCGCTTTTATAGCTGTCTAATAAGCATTACATTTGTATTCCTATGATTCAGCAAGCTATATTGAAGCATTGCTCGACCCCAGAGGAATACATTAACGAAAGCTACGTATGATATTCACATCATCGCAGCGTAAAGTGCACTTAGTCCACCAGAACGACGCAGTGTCCTCTTCATTTCTTACGAGGCTAGGCGATGGCCTCATGCTGACCGAGGATGATGACAAATTGATTGAGAGCCGCTTTGTAGACTAACCTACGTAGGTCTAACCTACGTAAGAGGTAGCTTACGAATACGACAAGCGCCATCCACTGATATTGGTCTACGTAGCCCTATCCGGGCTACCAGCCTCAACGGCCTAAACCTCACCAACGCGATGGGTGACTTCAGATTCCGACATGTCACCGGCTCTATATACAAACAATTTGTCGACGAAACGACCGAGGCATCCATGATTTCTAACAGCAACTCATACTTCACTACACATGGACCCCTCGCCACCGCGATCGCGACCGGATCCGATAACAAGTCATGAGCAGCGTCTAGTGCTCACTCATCACGGTGATGATGATCTTGTTCAAGAACTATTAGGAACCCCTTCCACACATGCATACGGGCTCGTGAAACGTGCGTGCTTTCTCCACGATAACGGACAAGTATAAGCATTACATATCAGCTTACCGCTTCTGGCGTTGGTAATACCCACGTTGCCGTTGGCAGCGTTACCCAACTGTAAACAACTGGTTATATAACACATATGCGGCTGTTCAGCATATATGTGTGCGTATAAAATTTATACAAATCTTTAGCATCATTTCGTAACGTTTCGCTCAGCAAAAAAAATTACGCCACAGGCACCTTCCCGCCGCATGCTTCGCATAACATCGACTTCCACGGTACGTGGGATCTGCTGAATTTTTTCAAAATGCAGCGTTAGGTGACCTTTTGTTTCACCCCACTCCCCCTCCCCCCCTCGCCCTTCAACGTTCATGAGTGTCCCGGTCCTTACGGGACTAAATTTCGTGTCTGCGGCCCACTAGCTGAGGTGAGCTTGAGACCCTTGGTGTAGAACGTTGGCTTGAACATGTAGCAGGGTTGGAAGGGGAGGGGGGGGGGTTATGGCCACGCAGGTTTTCGAAGATTATAGAGACCGAGGGCCCTTGATGATTCATTCTAAGTTATGTTTACTACCAGTCTTTAGCCCCGGAAAGCCGGGAACGAAAGACAGGACGTTGTGCGGAACACATTTTCGCATCCACTGTGATGCCCTCTTTCGGACTCGCATTGCAATGCGGGGGGGGGGGTCAAATACTTTGCCCCCCCCCCCCTCTATTAGAGAACCCGGCGCAGCCTCTGATAAAAAAAATATTGGCTAAACAATGTTTCGATACTTTGAACACGAATAGCTTTGCGCGAGCGTTACGATGTGTGCTGCCATCACAGTTCCAATTGTCAGAGTGTCTTTCCCACTTTCAGATGTGTTGTTATGGCGCTTAAAGAGTGCTTACCCTGTGAACGTGTCAAGCAGTTGATTTTTCTGCGTCATTTGTAATGAGTGCACTACGGGAAGTATCATAAATGGGCTGCAGCCTAATGAAATGCTGTTTCGTGAATTTATTTTTATAAAAAGTAATAAACGCTAGTGTTACTTCCTTGTTAGCAAGTTTTTAACAATACAAACATATTCGATATTCTAAGACAGTTTTTTTTGCCTTATTCATATTCATATTATTCATATTCGAGAATTTCAATAGTCGCACACCCCTAGTTTTTAGGGCTGGTTAATTGAACGAAGCCGTAAGTGAAGGGAACTGATGCACACACAAAAAGGGACACAAGAAGGCACATAGATAGACAGATGAAGCGCGAACTAACAACAGTTTATTACTGTAATAAAAAGTCACAGTTTCGCCGCAAGGGCGAAGCAATGAATGCGATAGCAAGGAACTACTGCTATACGAAGTGAGGCTCGCCAATGGATACTCTCAGTTTGAACAGCGCTTCTGTTGCAAAGGCGACCGAAGCAGCGAAGGAAACTAGCGTGCTTCAAGTGTCGAGCTGTGACACTTGATAGTTCGCGCTCATCTTCTGTTTGTTCGTTTAGCGGCGTCCCTGAGCTCGAATGACATTCGTACGCGTCGTAACATGAGCGCGGACATCACGGTCAAAGCGTGAAACATTCCTCTACCCCTCGCCACGAGAAAACCGCGCGAGCAGACAGCGGAAGGGCAAGCTTCTCCCATGCGCAAATATAAGAAGAAGCGAGCGAGCTCGCCGACGACTTTTAAATGCGCCAGTCGGGCTCCTAGCGCCACCTCGCTGGTAATGAAGAAACGCTTATTATCGCCTGCTGTCTCTGAGTCCGTCCAGCGCTAAAGGGTGTGTATATAACGCTCGCCGTTAGCTACGTGGAGGATCTGCGTTTCGTGGCGCAGTGGATAGCGCCGCTCGCTGCGGATCAAGAGGTCCCTGGTTCGATTCCGCGCTTCGGAAGCATTTTTCTGAATTATTTTTCTTTGGGGCCTTTATATATATACACATACTTATACATATACGGTGCATGACGGCGGCGACGGCGACGGCGACGGCAAAATCCAGCCGAGACTGTCCATATAATTGCTATCGCAATAATAATAATAAACTGTTGTTAGTTTGCGCTTCGTCTGTCCATCTATGTGCCTTCTTGTGTCCCTTTTTTTGTGTGCATCAGTTCCTATCAAGATGAATCCCCAACAAGCCCAAATCGAAACCCTCCTAAATGAAGTGCAGACGGAAAGAGAATCTCTTTATAATAACCACGCTGAGCGCGTTTCAACGGGGTTTACGCAGTGAAAGATTCATCGCCGCGAAAGACCAGCTTCGCAGACGGGAAATCGGGAAGTTGCAAGGAGACTGACCCACGTGAAAGCGAGCCCCAGTCGCTGAAAGTGCCGGTATATTTTGCGTTATTTGTTTACACACGTACGTGTGAGGTAGCCCGGCAACTGGCTGTGCAGTTACCTGAAAGATTTAAAGTGAGCGTTTGGGAGGGATATATCGTTCATTTGAGTCGTATATAATAACCGTCACGTGATATGGGTAGAACCGCGCTTATTGAAGTAAAGTGCTTGCAACTACACTGTGATGTCAAAATTCATGAAGTTAAACGGCAAGAAAGAGAGGTCTAAAGGCAATGTTTTTTTTCGCAGAAAACACCCGTTAATTTGTAAAGAAACCCCTGTCTTTCTCATTTACACCTGGTCTATTCATTTCGGTATGCTCAATGTCGGAAGACGTTAAAGAGGAAATCAGGGCACATGCTCCCGCGCTCTTCCTTTGATGGAGCCGATCACCAAAAATTGCACTGCTAGAGAAACTCTCAAATGCGATAAGAAATTAAAAAAGAGATACCAGTGAAACTTCACTCGATCGCGAGCTTGAAGCGACTTCCGGATAAAAGTTTCTTAAAGGGGTCCAGCAAAAAAACTTTCATCATGGTCACAAAACGCTGCCGATCGGTAATCGAGGCTACTGAGAACATGTGAGCGAAACATTATAACGCAGCACGAGGTCTGGAATTTACAATTAATTCTCAAATTCAGCTTGAAATCGCTCCCTCTCCTCTAAACAAATAATGCCATAAACCCAAGTGATCGCGCCATAAAACCAAACTCCACGGCCATTGGCTCATTTGAGCATCGTGAGCTGCATAGTTAATGCGGCCGCCGCAGTATGCCGCCACGTGCCCGCGCGTTCACACGTGATCATTCTGAGAGTAAGCCGCGCATTCGAAGAAAAATAAGAAAACAAAGTGCCCAAGGTCATGACGCGCGCTGACGAACGGACGTATATTCTTGCCCCCGTGTCATCGTCCCCGCCTGCGTAGCTTTCAGCGCGCTCGCTGGCACGAAAGGAGGGAGAGCGCTTAAAGAATGCGACAAATCATGTAATTCTGCTCGTACTTGACGGATTCTAAAAATTTTTGCGGCAGTAAGTTCGTGAGACAATAAACTCCTTCAATGAAGCCATTCAGCGATTACTTCGAAAAGTGTTTCAGTTCGCCGAACTGAAACAGCTACGTTGTAGCTTATCACAGGCTACAAGATGTTCAATAAAATTTTAGCCCATTTATTTGCCATGCTGCTCCTTTGCATGGCAATTTATGCTTATTTTGAGGACCTTGTGAAGAATGCAGCAATATTTTAGTCCACTTTTGCTCTTAAGACTGCAGTGGTCACGCATTGAGTCACTGTGTCCAAGCTCTCATGAACCTTCTCCGACACAACACTCTGCTGGGCAGAAAAGGACTTCAGTTTCTCCAAACGTATCAGCGCTTCTAAGCGAAGCATCCAATGTTTCGTGCATAGACACACGCTTCCGTTTGGAACTCGTGATAACCAGCAAGTGGCTGTAGAGCTAAGGCTGCAGTTGTCGCTGCGGCTATGGCTCCCACTGTCTTCGAATATATGTAGGCAGCCAATCGAGTTCCAAGCCAATTTGGGCCCACCTTTCGTCACGTGCTAAGAAGCACCTTTGCGAACGTAAAGTCGTGGCCTCCGCGATGAGCTCCGGCGGCACGCCGCTGGCGGAGCTAATCGCGAAGGCCATTGTAAAGCTGTGCTATAAAAAGTGCGGTTGAAGTTGTTGAAGTGATCAACATGAATTGGGAGGCATCGGGTGGTATCACGGAATATTTTCGTAGAAATGAACTGCGCTAGGCACTGAATTTCGTTAAACTGAAGTGAGTTAGCATGGGGTTCAATGGCGTTTCCGAGGAAGATTTAAAAGAAAGTTGGTACAACTGAATAGTTCGTTTAACAGGCAATCGTTCCAGTAGTGTTTTACGGCAATAGGAAGATTCAGCACCTAGCAGAGTATCGAAATGGGCAGGTTGGAGCAGCGCAAAGATTCAGCAATAAGGAGAGCGAGACGACAGCGCCGTGTTAGTCGTGTCGTCCTGTTTATTCTTTTCACTTGCATTGCTGGAAACATGAATCTCAACCCACTTGCCCAGTTCGCTGCCCTTCTAAACGCGATTTAACGTACGAAATGCTCTGTTTTGTGTTATATTTAGGAGCGTGCTTGCCGTTTCGTTCTGTTTGTCAATGTCCTTTGCGCTGCTATCACTCAGAACGTGCGCATGCATTTTCGTCGAAGAAAGCATATTCTCATAACGAATACCGCAACATGCTGTGCATGCGAACCTGCTCGCCGTAAGTGTTCGTAGAATTCGCGCCAATATTTTTCTTTATTCCAGCATGAACATTTAATAAAAAGTCACAGATGGTCGCCCTCGGCGGATCTGCGCCATCGGCATGGGCGGAGGATCGGCGATGAACCCTCTAACCGCTTCGGCGATTTGTTGAACGTATCTGCGCGAAGACGACTTGATTAGCAGAAGATCATCGTCTCCTAGGGTAACATTGGATAGTCCACCGAAGAAGTCAAAAATCCTGCCAACTGTCCCCTCAACTGACGCTGTTACAGTGACGTTAGAGGTGAAGGTCAGGTCGTAGGTGGTAACTTGAAGCGCATCTTCGGTTCTGGAAAAAACGCAAAAAAACCTTTTTGACGGTGCCTTTACAAAGCCGCGCACACTGTTTTCTATGCCGGCGTCATTTGGCTAAGCTTAGTGACAATTTTCCTCAGTTTTGCTTACAGTACACTTCGCTTGGAAAGCCCTTTCGGGATGACAACGTGATATAGCACCAGTGTGTCTCAAGTGTTCTTATCTGTCCTCGTCCGGTTGTGCGCTTAAGAATGATTAGTGATGTATACAAATTACTCCTAAGTTTTGTACCTCATGACGTCAAATTAAGGTAATGAAACACTCAATGCATACGTTTTCATGGGTCTACTTTGGTACTATTCATTTGGTTGTTAAAGATACAAAGCGCCAACGTCAACAGCCCAAGATGGCAGCAATTTAACGCACCCTTAAAACAGTCGGAAACGCGCAAAGTGGTGGCAACAGTAATTGTGGTGCCGACGGGTTCAACACACCTCGAGCGTTCTGATAAATGCCATTAAAATAAAAATAACAATTTGCACTCCACGGCTTAATGAATTCACTCACTCTTGGATCTCTAGAATGACTTCCACTTCCGGGATCTCCATCTCGAAGGTCACGCTCCTGCTCATAAACATGGCGCTGACCGACGCTGTCGCATTGACCCTGAGACCCGTGAACACCAGGTCGAACCGAGCCCGTATGCCGCACTCACCGACAGATGTCCAGCTGGCGCCTTTAGTGGAAACGTTCGAAAGGCCCGTCACGTTCCCCGCAATCGTGTCTACCTGAGCTACGGAAAAACTGAGCGCTCCGAGATCGTCGGGGAGGGTTGCCGGCTCGAATCCCGTCGACACAACGAGCGTTTTCAGGCACCGTTCGAAGACACCTATCTGGCGCTGCCCACGTGCCGTGTAAGAATCCAAGCGCTGCCCTCTCGTCCTGCCGGTTGATCTTGAGTGTGCGTTGGTGCCACTTCGATGAGAACGGCCACCCTCCATGAGGGCTAAGAGGCTCGAGGCGGCATTATAACCGTGTTTCCATGCTCGAGTAGCTGACGAGTCTGCAAAGAAAAAAGAACACCAAATGCGAGGAAAGCTTAATTGAGATGGTTAACTAATTAAACTTAGTTAGTGACGGATTTAGCATAACGCTGATAGTGAAAAGTGTTTATTTAACGTAACTGAATACTACCTATACGGGTTCGTGGCAAACAATACGCGCACTATTTTTAACACGTAGCCTTCAAGGCTTCTCCACCTCTACGCTAAGTACAAGGTGCCCCGTGTGAGAAGGGTGTAGATTCAACCGTAATGAAAAACAGCAGATAATGAAGTCAAAGAAGGTATAGGGGCTTTAATTGTATTGTTTTAAGTGTATCGTAGTGACTGTGATATAGATGTGGAGAAACTACAGTGGACGAAAATACAGCTAGCCACCAGCAGGGACCGAACCTGCAACCTTCGGATTACGCTCCCGATGATCTTACCATTTGAGCTACGGCGGCGGTCGTCCCTTCGTCCACTTATCGGGTATTAATGTGCATGCAAACCTGGAAGTGTTAGTCAGCACAGCTCGCAGCCATGACGGCGAGTGTGGAACACTCTTTCTTTTTGCCAGTTGGCATCGTGTCGCGTAGCACGTGAGCCTTTAACGAGCGGACAGCTGACTAATAAGCCCTCGCATACTACCTGAGGGCATCAAGTCTGTCGGAATTGTATAAATAATTTGTACAATGTATGTCCTGAATTTATTTACTTCAATTTATTTCGATACCTCGAATGCTCGAAGTTGTTACAAAAAGGGATCTTTGATTGAAAACAAGGTAATAGATTATTGCTATGGTTATTAGCGACTAGTATGTACAATAATAATTGTCGACAGCGGAATTACATGCAGAGACACTTCGAATGGTGACGACGCCGCACACGTTCCAGAGCACTGTTCTTTATCATGGTCGGCGTCGAGTTGACATGAATTTTGTATCTGCTCAACAACAACAAATTGTTCGGACATTTCCGCGACTTGCGTGGTCTTCTTTTAGCCATCAGGGAGTTCTGTTGCAACGTTAGTTTCAAACGTCGTTGAGTTTAACAATCAGTTAACATCACACTGCAGTTTTATTGGACAAGAATCTGCACGCTGTTACACAAAACTCCCCGCGATCAATTCAGTTAAGACACGTGATCATGTGCAAGTGCCTAAAGAATTGTACGCAAGTACTTCTTCCACATTAACTAACAATAAAGTCCATAGTTTACGCTAAGTATGTTTTTTATTCAATTTTACTGCTGCATTTTATCATTTCGTTAAAGCGACCTGCAGCACTCTTTAGAATGGTCAGGAAGCGCTACCGATTGGAGTCGAGGATCCTGAGAACACGTGAGCCAAACATTTTAGCGCAGCGCGCGGCCCGGAATACACGAGTAATTCTCAAAATCAGCTAGAAATTGTTCCCTCTGCTCTCAACAACTGATGCCATAAACCCAAATGACCACGTCATAAACCCAGTCTACGGCCATTGGCTGATTTGAATATCGTGAGCTGCATAGTGAACGAGGACGCCGCAAGATGCCGCCACGTGCCCGAGCGCGCACTCGCGATCACACTGAAAGTAAGCCGCAAGTTCGAGGGGAACAAATACATGGCTGATCCCTCTGTCATAGGAATCGGTATAACACGAAAGTGAAACGTGTCTTCACAGAAGTAGTGCTTATTGTGTAGTGACGTATGAGAGCTTGTACAACGTATATTGGTGTTTAGCAGCTATAACACCGTTTGACGTGGATGCGCTCGATCGCGTTGACGCCTAGTTGCATACTCCATCGGGATGACTAACGTCCATGATCATGATTTAACCGTTGTGGTAGCTGAAGTCTTTAGCATATACCTAGACATAGCGTATCGTCAATCCCGCGCAAAGATGACATCAACAAGCACATAATAAATACTGGTACTCGATATGCACTTACTCAAAGTGCCGTCATTTAAGGAGAGAAACGGCACGGTGTGCGCTCCCGAGTAATAGGGTAACCTAGGCCTGTGCTCATGCATGCACTGCCACACTCCGCTTCAGCGACACGGGAGGCAGAGATTCGTAGCTTGAGCCGCGAACGCGGGCAGGGGTTGCACGTCCCGCTGGCCTCTGTCTCGCTCCACCAAGGCACAACATTGTAGGTCGACATCGTTGCTTTTCTGCAGCGCTTACTGCAGCAGTTTTATTAGTCGGTGCTATCGCACTCGAAGCAGTCGGCGGCGAAACACCACTGGTGCAGGTGGAAGCTGCACTACTCCGACAACGAGCCGTCACACGCTAACACGAAGCGAAAGGCAAACAACGTAACTTTCTAAGGGGGCTACTTTGTAAGCGTTCTGTCCCAGAACGGAGGCGGGCACAGAACACCTCCGCCCGTTCTGTAGTGGTGGTGGTAGTGGTTAGGGGGGAAGGGCGAGGCAGGCCCGTAGCCAGCCCCCCCCCCCTCGAAATTCTGGTGAAGTACTTGTTTTTACCAAAAATAAATGATGAAAACAGGTGTTTTTCTCACATAGTCAAGGTTTTCAGCAAGTGGGCCCCCCTCGAAAAAAATTCCTGGCTACGGGCCTGGGGAGGACGCTAGTTTCTGCAGCCCTTGAGGGAGCACGGCGCAGCGTCTTGGGGAAGGGAGAGTGGGAGAAGTGTAGGTATGTGCTCTAAGCAATGTCACTCTCCCGTCTTGACCTTCAGACGAGCCTCGACCAATCCCGTGCGGTTCCCTCTCGTCCTCTCGTGACGTTTCGTTCTGTGCCCGCCTCCGTTCTGTGACTGAACGAAATGGGAAGCGGTACACCCCATTGTTTATACATGAGACAAATGGAGACTGATGTTTCTTTACACATCCTGCACGTTTCTTGGCTAACGGGTCTGTGGCCTTGCAAATGCTGAGCCCTTCTCCCACCTGGCTGCACACCTGGATAACACTAGACTCTAATAACACCACCTATAGCACATGACCTCCCCGGAACCTTTACGCGACTGTGTCTAAACATCATATACGTATGCACTATCATCTACGAATCTTAGACCTTGCTAAGACTGCATACGCGTAAACCGCTTTCGCCTACGTCTACAATGACCTTACCTTCTTCGCGAACAGTGCGCTCGGCACTAGCCATGGCGTATAGCTTGACTGCTCCGAGGGTCTCCGCTGCCACTTTTTGGAGCTCCCGAACCAAGGCTTCCCCAACCTTTTGCTGAATTAAAGGTTTGAATTGTTCGAACACGATGTCGTAAATGGCGCCGTCCAAATTGATGTTGTCTTTGTCTAATATCAGACGAGCCCTAGACATCCTTATTCCGTGCACCTCGACACGAAGTTCGTTTGGCGACGACCTGGAATCGTACAGGAAAACAGCATCCTTGGATGAACTTGTTGGTCTATAGCTTGCGCATGCTTGCAAATTTGTCAAGCGCACACCTTAGACGGGACAGTCACGTGCACGCGCGACAGGCGTCATTTGCTTTACTAACGAAGCACTATTATATACTGAAGTAAAGCTTGTCTTGCGCTTACTTTAGTCCTCAGTCTATGGCAGGGGTCTCACACTCACCTCACCTATAGCGTGCCGCACTTACGAAATTTAGTGCCCGCAAGGGGCCGGGGGTGAGGGAGAGGGCCGAGCTAGGAGGGTTGAACAAAGGCCTCGCCCATATCTCACATATGAATCCTTTCTGAGGGGGATTTGGCGTCAGGTTTGAAGAAACATATCGATACCCATGTCCAGAATGACTAAAATATAGACGCCGATATTGAAGTATAAAATTTTTGCGTGGGGGCCTCCACCTCAGAGAGTGTAAGAACACAACAACAGTAACCGGAATGGTCGTGGGGCGATCGCCTGACCACATTCAGCGACATCACACAACATTACAGACTAAACAGACGCAAATACCCTCCCCCACACGACAAATTAAACAAAAGACAGGCCGTAACTTGGAGATTACTACAAACAGACACTTACCCTAGCCCGGCGATCCTACGCATCTGTTATCCAAGCTTATACCCGACGGACGCGTGTAAAGCGTGCGGGGAAAGAGCCACACTGCGGCACATGCTTTGTGAATGTGCCGGGAGAGCTAATGTCGCTGCCGCCGCTCACTTCGCGACGCATGTTAAGCAGGGACGAACTGCTACCACCGCGCGAGGGCAGGGGCCGAGCGCCACCGCGGCTGTGGTCACTGCTGCGGATCGGCTGATTCGCTCGCTGGATTTCAAGCAAGACGGACGTGCCGGCCGCGATGTCCTGGATTACTCCTCGTACCTCTCGCTGATCGGCGCCCCGTGACGGACTCCTCGCCCGCTATGCCGTGCGCCGCTCATCGATGGGGCCTTCGCCGCTTCGCCGATGTTGTGCACCGTGCCTCTAGCTGTGTTTCGCGGACCCGTCCCTGAACTCCCGTGACCGTTTCCCCATCTTTCCTGTCCTCTTTTCTCTTCGTTGGATGGATGTGCTCCTATCACTTTTCTCTCTATTTTCCTACTATTCTTTTATTCCCTCCTTACCCCCACCCCTACAAGGCACTGCGCCGTGTCGCCTATAGGCAGACAGAAATTAGGTGCCTTTTTCCTTTCCTTAATAACCACAGAAGAAGAAGATCGGCTGCGTCGGCGTCGCTGCCGCTGGGAGGCGGCACTCACGAGCGACAAGCTGATCGACCAACTTTGGGCCGTCTGGCAAGCCGAGGATGCCGCCCGGGTCCAAGGGCTTCAAGCCATCACCTGACGCCATCATCATCGACGGAGAGTGGGATGGGACAGGGGTTAATCCCCTCTTCCCCCCGCCTCGCCCGAACTTTTAATAAAGTTTATTCACTCACTCACTCCGCTGTTTCATCACATGGTAACCGCAGGCCATCGCCTCTCGAAAAAAAAAAAATGCTTGAGACCACGCCTACGTAGCATACCCGAACAAAGCGTTATTATTCGCAGTAGGCAAGAAAATGATGCGAGCACCATTTAACAATGCCACCTAATTTCAGTCACATAATCAAAAAATTACACATCATCTCCCCCTACGGGCAACCATGGTGGGATGCGAAAGCATCGCGGGGGTGCGCATCGAGTTTCCGTTTCCCTTATGTGACTTATGAGACGGTGGTTGTCGAGGCGTTTGAATTACCGCTTGCCGACGCTGACGTTTACGTTCGGCTTCCCGAGCCTTCCTCTGCTCCGCTGCAGTGGCGCTGCCGCTGCAACTAGTGCCGACGTTGACGCTGTTCATGGTGTTTCGCACATTGTTGTACAGAGAGAGAATGACGGAAGCACAGCGAACGCGCGCTTTCGCAGCCTCGCAGCTTCGAGATTCGCTTGCCGGCGTTGGCGTTTACGTTCAGCTTCACGAGCGTCCATAGCACCGTTGTGAATTAAAGTCACTTTATTGTGAAGGAGAGTGCAACGCTTGCCGGCGTTGGCGTTTACGTTCAGCTTCACGAGCGTCTATAACGCCGTTGCGAAGGAGAGTGCAACGGGAGCGAGCGCGCGCCGCATTATATAGAAAAATATGAAGGCCTTAGTTATGTTCCCTTTCCACTCGCGCTACGTCAGCAGATGGGGCGAACGCATGAGGCGGCGACACGACGCATCCACGCGTCCCGATCACGCGTCTGCCGAAACTCATTCCCCGGCGCGTCTGTACAGACGTATACATCTCTTCGCTGTTCAGTTGGCCGTGTTTTTTTCACTGTGAAAGGAATATGAAAGCGACGACGCCGAGATGCCGTGCAAATGCTGTGTACCTCGATGCCGCGGTAACTACACGGGGGACACGGAGGTGCACGTCTTCAAGTTCCCGAGAGACCAAGCTCTGAGGAACGGTTGGATTCGTGCTTTGCCACGGGAAAACCTCACGGTCACCGAAAATTCCAGGGTAAGTTCTTGTTTTTTCGGATTTAGGTGTTAGTTAATTCAAATTATATATATGTACGTGTGTAAGTGGCTCATGAGCCGCACGTTTGTATGACAGATAGCCATCGGTTTGCTGATTGGATGTAAATTTTTTTTCTAGGTATGGCGAACTTCATCTCATGGACGAGGACAATATTTGAATCGCGACGCATACAGATCAAGCAACTGGCCGCGTAATGACAGTGCTGCTGGCTCATGTGCTGAGCTAGCAGTGTTACTGACAGTGCTGCTAACTCACACTGCTCTCGAACACACTACCTATGCGCTTATTGAGCTCGCTAGGTACAGCTTCGAAGAGCTTGGAATGTCGCATGTTCTTTTTGGGAAGATACAGACCGACTGCCTTGAAGATCGGTTTAGAAAGTATAGGCAGCTGGCAGGTGCTCAATATCACATCTCCATCAGGCAGATATATGAAGCGAAAACAAGCTGCGCCTGCAAAGTACCTTGCCTACAGTTTCCACTGACCAGCACTGGGAATATGTCCGAAAGCAAGTCGAGGCTTTGCTTCCCAGCAGCAACGTTGTTGTGACCAGCCAGGCTCTTACGAAGATGCAGGACGTCCTCCCAGTCCTCGTCTACGTTGCAGGTTATGCAGTATACGCCTCCCTCAAAAAGTTGAATTGCGCGCAATGCAGGGACTCGTTGACCGTGGACAAGGAGATCACAGTCTCTGTCACAAGCGAACATTATGGTCTCGTGAAGCACCTGGATCGAGGAGGTTTATCCATCAATGTTTGCACCTAAAGCAGTTGCTCACAGCTACGTTGTGGTAGAGCAGCTTGCTACAGAGCCAGCACTGCTTATGATGCCTGAACAACGCCAGGTCGTCACGAAACTGACGCTACAATTGCTGGCTAGTGAAGAGCAGTCCGACTTCGATACGTGTGAGAATGGTCACACGATTCAACTAGTGCTAAACACATCCTGTTCGTGTTCCTCCTTCTTCTCTGTGTTTCGTCGTTTGCGCTGAAAACCACCCATCATGTTTAACATCCTGCGGTACAGCACCAACATTCTGCTAAAGAACTTTTGTAGGAAGCTGAACGACAAACTTCTCGACGCTGCCGATAAATAAAAAAAAAGGAAAGCCACAACTGTCGATGCCAAATAACTGAATGTATTGCTTCTAATGTAGAGCAAGCACAAAACGAAACTGAGCTTCGTAAATAAATATTTTCCTGCTACAGTGTTCTTGTCCTGTAATTTCTTTTAAATGCATGCATGATTGTTCTTGCAGAAAAAAAGAGGTTCCGCGCAGTGCACCTGCGAGACCACCTCTCTTGAACAGCGCTCCTTATTTTTTCCAATCCGCCCCATCGTGTGACGTCACGCGGAGAGAGCTAAGGCCTTCATATATTTCTAGAGGGTGTTGATTATATACGAGCGCACAGCTGTGGCGGAGAGAGATAAACGGGAGAGGATTAAAGATGCGGACGCAGCGCTCACCCCACCTCCTCCGCCCCATTTCCTCCCACATCCTCGCGTGAGCGCGAGGAGAGGGGGGAAGAGTTGGAGCATGCGCAGTATGGGTGCGGACGCCGCAGAACGGACACTGCTCCGAGCATAAGATGCTTTTGCATCTAAAAATATGGGACGAAAGTCATGTGCGGGCCGGGCTGCTAGCAAAAGGTGGGCGGGCCGCGTGTTTGAGACCCCTGGTCTATGGTGCGCGTTTGGTAAACCTGCAAAAGCATCTTTCTTCGCAAAGGCACTGATTTTCTCGACAACATTTCCTTTTTTCCGGGTAGATGGAGATATTGACAACAAGATATGCACGTTACTGCATGGCTCATGGGCTACGTGGCTCCGGCCGCAACTGCGTACTTTGATCGGCCGGACGCGGTCACACGTGTCCTATGTTAACAGGGATCAGTAGACGACTCATACCTTTGTATGTGCCGTGTTCTCAACGCTCAGTTTGCAGTGAAGCGATAGACAGCACGAAGGTCGCTTCGCCCGCTGCAGCGTCCGCATTTCCTTACGCCAGTGTTTTGTTGAGTTACGCAAGGTAGGTTGCTAAAGGAGTCAGCTGCCAGCCTTACTTCGTGTAGCATTTCAATTTGTGGCTATCGCATTCATTGCTTTGCCCTTGCGGCGAAACTGTGACTTTTATAGGTGATGGCACAATGTCACGGCTGCTTATTCTCAGGCACCATTCACACAGCCGTCAAACGCTCCGTCGCGCCACCGTCACGTCAAAAAAAAAATAATAAAACGTACAGCAGGCGCGACAAATCAGTGTACATGTAGGCGACAGCGGCGGTATCGTCGACAGCACGTTTTTGTGCAGTGTTAACTGGTTGGTCCCACGGTCGCCTAAACCTACAGAAACGACATCAGCATTATGGATTAAATAAGTTAAATAACTTTTTTTTGTGTAATGTTTGCGAAAACTGAGAATAAACTGTTTACTAGTACACCACTATTGTAACACACCAAATTGAAGAATTTTTATCACGTCCCCTGCCATGAGAACCACATGTTTGTTTTCGTGATGCTGAGCGGTTTTATGACGCTGTTATTTCGTTGCAAGTGGGGAGAACGATGACCGCACGAAACTCGGCGACGAATAAATACGTGGTCGCTCCGTCACCGTGCCGGCGACGGAAACGGAGAGCGCCGCTCTACGTCGTTGTCAACCCGTTTTTGAAGAGAAAACGACCAGGAAATCCTCTCCCCTGACGAGAAGCGCTGCCGTGGCGGTGACACGGCGGAGCGTGTGACGAATATTTGGTTGAGGCATGCATTATAAGCGCGAATTGTTGGGCCAATTGGTTCGTGTTTAAAGAGGAACCTACTTACTCTTGGACTGTGAACGAAGCCTGGAAATGTGGCACGTGTGCGCGCAGATCCAAAGCTAATTGTAAGAACCACGCCCGGACTCCTGAAGCGTAGTAAGCCTCCAGGGGCCCACCCACGATGTGAAAAGTCAGGCGGCTGCTGCCGGACTCGTCAACTTGTAACATGCCTTCGCCTCTCCTTCGAATGGTGCTGATGCCGCGCAGCGTGCCACCGGAGAAGCCCGCTCTCACGTTCAAAAGGCCATCATTCACGTTCTCCACAAAGTCGGGCAAATCTATTTTGGAAAAGCGGTCCGACTCGAGCAGCTTTTTCAGACCTCTGTCGAAAACCGACGCGCGTAGGTTGCAGGTCTCTGCGAAGAAAAAAAAAAGAGAAAGAAAGAAAGAAAGCAATGAGCTGTTTGGCGTTCAGAAACGGCGTAAGTGAAATACGTTTCAATCTTACAAAAATTTAATCCGGCCGCTTTACGGGCAGAAAGCATATTAGGGAGTTTTAGATTTAGCGTCTCAAAGTGTATACTGCGAAATGCAGTGAAACTGAAAGTTGGCCAAGTTCGGTTCGCATTCATCACGAAACTTCAGCGCGCACAAAAAGCAAGGACACAGTGTGGGGGACAAACGAGCGTGTTTGGACTTTGGGGTGTTACCCTAATGTACCGGCAAAGAGGTTTTGGTGCGAAATCTCATTCATTTCTCTCCTGGTAATCGAACTACTGATGCAAAGTTACGGTCGAAGGGGTGTTCAGGTACGGCCTTGTTGGTAAGAAAACCAGTTTCTGCTTACTTGTACCCGTCGTCTTTCATCATCGTCATCATTGTCATCAATATTTAGTAACCCTTCCACAAGGGAATGGTGGGGGGGAGCATACATTACTAAAGAGCAGAAGCAACCATGCGACGTGAAGTACAAAGCCCTAGTGGTACAGCTTATGCAATGCAATTAAATACAGCCTCAAAGTCTCCGAACGCTTACTCACCGCTTAGAAACTTCACCAGGCTAAGGCTATTGAGAGAGAGAGAAAGAAAGGCTAACTAGAGGAAAACGGAGGGTTGGAAGCGGTAAACGAGGACTTGTTTTCTTCGAGACAGAAAGTAACTACTGCTACGACAGTCGCTGCCTGATGAGGAAAAGTCCCCTTGACAAAACGTCGGCAACACCGATATTTCGCTTTACCATCGAATGCCTCTATTATTCCGAAGATACTTAGTGTTTTGTATTATAGCCTCCATCACAAAGTAGGCTTAGTATTCCAAATAAAACAGTATGTTAGTCAGCGTACTGCCCGCTTGTTTTTTCTTCCTCTTTGAGTGCGAACAACTTGCCTGCTTCATGACTAGAGACCGGATTTTAGGCAAATGTCTATTTTGTTCCTTGCGCGCCTATCGCGCCATTTTGATATATGAGCATGAATTAGAGGCTAAGAAGTGTTTTCATAGTGCCTATAAATGCCTATTTTTGGCGTTTGTGCCTAAATGCTTACAAATGCCTACAAATGCCCATTTTCAATATTGGAGCTAATATCAACACCATTTAGCCTCACGTTTCGCTCCCGGGTGCAGTTTGAGACCGTTATTCATGTTTAACCATGGGGTTCAACCTAGTCCTCTAGCTGAACCGACTCCCGGAAACAACCGCTAGCAGCAGTGAAGTGGGACACGCCGGCGAGCATGTGCCGCCGCGCTGACATGGCGCGAGCAGTTGGGGAATGTGAAAACGCGGAGAGCCGCAGCGGAAAGGAGAGTGCAGAGCAAAAAAAGAAATAAAAATATGATGTGCACGCAGCTTTTGTTTCGTTTGTAATTTACTTTTTAAGGTGTTCATTGCAGTAGGGTAGCCAGAATTTCTTTTTTTGAGGGGGGTGGGGGGGAAGGGGGTTCAACCATACTTTATGTATGTTCGTGCGTGCGTTTGTATGTGTGCATGTGCATGCAAGATTGAAAAGTTTTGGGGGGTGGGGGGAGGTTAAGCCCCCCTGAACCCCCCCGCCTGTCTACGCCAGTGGTTCACTGCCAGGGGAGAAATTGGCTCTACGCGATTCGACCCGTTCAATAGGGGGAATCCCTCCCTTGAGGTCTTTCAGCGATCTGGATATGCGTTCCTGATGTGCCCTTCTCAGTCATGCCGAAAAGACAGCCAGGAGTGTGTTGATACGACAGCGGACACTTGACTCACCGTGCAGAACACGGGAGAGACCATGTTCTGCTAACCGTTCGAGACAAAGCACAATCGCACGGTTATGTCTAAATGTTGGCGCCTTTGTGCCATCTTAAGCTATAACATTTTTGTTTTCCTGTCGTAGATAGAGGTCGCGCACGTCTTCGTTTGAAATTATTTGCATTTATGTGAAAGTTTATTGTGCCTATATTTACGATATTGGAGGCCTACAACGTTGTTTTGCCTGCCTATTTCTGGCGCCTAAAATGAACTTTTTAATGCCTAAAAATCCGGCCTTTATTAATGACATTTGTTAAACAAAGCAAGTGTGTGCGTTCTCACAATAGTGTGTCAAGGACAATTGATGTGTTTTATGAAATAAATAGGGACAACAGGTGCGCTTTTAGCATTTTCAAGTGCTAGGCGGTTTCACTGCGCTTATACGCGTGTCTGTCGATAAGGATTTGTGTAATTTTAAACATAGTACGCAAAAGCCTTCGGTTTTCTGTCGCGCACTTAATTCGCTAAGCCCGGACGACCAAAAGAAAACATTCAGATGTAATTCATAAATAGTTCTTTTGATAGCAGCAGGCCAGCTAGGAGACCCAGCCGTGGCGACTGTGCAGGCAGCAATTGTTCTGCGAACTTGCGAAACACATAAATAGCGACTGCCTCACTATGAATGCCCCAAAATACAGAATTCAATCTAAACGCTGCGCGGGCACATTAAAAATAACTAAATGTTCGGAGATTTTCGGGTTGTCACTTCCCTCTTTTAAAGTTACGCTTCCGTTCTGCGAGTACTTCACATGAAGACATCCTCCGCAAACGTGGTCGAAGGTTCAAGTGCACGTCCGTTTATCTAATGGGTCTCTCTTTACGTGGCACCTGTGTAAGGACGTGAAAAAAACGTATCGCTTTCGAAAGCCTTACGGTCGCGTTGCTGGACGAGATGTTGTGTGGAGTGTTGTGAAATTAGGATTATTCACGCAGGTGGCTCACTGCCAAAGTTACGTTTCAGGAACTTTTACTCCTTTTTGTACCAACGATTCGCATAGTAGGAATCGAAATGCTTCGCAAGGAATAGCGTCAAGCAGATGAACAGACGAGATAAAGAAAGCGAGGAATCAGTGGGTAAGTGATTAATCCCGAGATGCTATGTAATCTTGGTGCTGTATGGGTGGTACTTTGCCGCAGTCCATTAAGTCGACTGTAAATTTTTGGTACGCTTTGATTGGCTATACTTCGAGAGCCAGCGGACAGCCATTGTGACCGCCGTCTCCGTTCTCTATCCAACCTGTGCAATCTGAAATTGACCGCCCACTCAGCGGACTCTTAAAGAATACCACGCCAAGTCAGTAAATCGATGATGTGATCATCAGTGAATAATGTGATGACATCATGGTCGCTGTAGCACACCTTATAAACCTGCCGCCTAAAGTATAACAGTTGCCTTATGCAAGGCATGTAAATCATACCTAAGAGATTATGTATGGCACATTTTTCACCTCCCTCCCCGTAATTGCGAATTCAGAATAATAATATATAATAATTGTTGGGGTTTAACGTCCCAAAACCACGATTTGATAATGGGAGACGCCGTAGAGGAGGGCTCCGGAAATTTTGACCATCTGGTGTTCTTTAACGTGCACTTAAATCTAGCGAATTCAGAATCTTGAAACACATAAAGCTTTTTGTAGTCTGTTGAACCAGCGACAGAAAGCTTTGATTCTATTTTACAAATGTTACTCAGTATATCTTCCCCGAGTCCTTATTTTTTTTTCTAGAGGAGAAAAAGTAAAATTCTGTCGCTTGAGAAGCGAAATCCAGACCCTCGAGTATTTAAGAAAGCATCGAATTGAAAAGAACCATCAGAGTCGAAACATCTTCAATAAAGATCCAGTTGCGACTGTCATTACCGACTTTGTGGAATATAGCGAATGAAAAATATGAATATAAAAAATTGGGGGACGCCTAAGCTTCGCCTTTAAGAGTTGAACGCGATAGCTATATTCTGTTCTTAGTGCGCAGTTCGAACACTACGAGTGTTTAACAGAATGCGCGCACTAAGATGTGTGCCTTATGTAATGGGTAGCATGCTTTAAACCAGGAGCAATTATACGCGAGAAACTTTTTCGAAGTTGCGATGCACCCACTACGTGGTCCTAAGGGAATACGCGCAGTAATGTGTGTGCCTTTTGTAATGGGTGGCTCTCTTTAAACCACGAAGTCGTTATGATATTGACATGGTGTGACGCCCGATGGCAATTTACGCTTGTACCACGCAATATTACTGCGATATTACATCTCGTACTGTGACATCTGTATACAGGAAGCGTATTTTTGGGAAGCATGAAAGTTACTTTCAGTGCAGCTCCAAGCAGAGGCGTGGCTGCGTGGTAGAACACCTGCTTGCCACGCAGACGGCCTGGGTTCGATTCTCACTCGGATCCAACATTTTTATTATTTATTTTATTTGCAGCTTTTTCCATTTTCCGCTCACGGACAAGATGATGATTTTTCGCTCACAACCAACGGCCCCGACGCCGACAGCGGAATTTCTGCGATACGAGCTCTTTAACGCTATCGCGTTAAAAAGATGGGAGAATGAAAGAATAATACCGACAGAATACACGTAATTTGCACATACACCCTGAATATTGATCATTACTGAGGAGAGCGTATAAAATTAGGCGGAGCCATGAAATTAGGAAATTTAAATTTGCAGCGGGCCAGTGCACAGCAGGGTTAATATGATATCACTGAGAGTGGGCTTCATCCTGCATTCGACAAGGCGTATGTGCAAACGTAGGTGTAGACCAGAGGCTTCGGAGTTACATTTCCGGGGAAGGAGGGGTGCGTGTATTAGAAGTTGATCTCAGATTGCTATGATCAGAATTCGCAAGTATGCGTAAGGGCCATTCCAGCAGTGTACCACATTTCTAGAACAAAATACAGCTGGTATAGACTGAGACAGCAAGGGGTGTTGGCCAGTCAAGTTTGGCGCGAGCGCTCCACTACTCACCCCCTCCCCTACCGGCCTCCCCGTAACTGACGCCTGTAGTGCAGATAATGAAGTGAGGGGAGCAGAAGGTGTAACCTTATAAACAGGCGTAGTTAGAAAATTGCTGCAAAGTAAACTCACCGCAGTTGGACAACGACAGCAGCGAAACGAAGACAAAGAACGTCGAGAGAGACATATTTCGCAGGTTTAGCGAACCAGCCATATGTTTGTCCCAGAGGAGATCTCGGCGTTCTTGTGCAGCTGAGGAAACGAAGCGAGTGCGATGGGCCCTCCGCGCTGTCGGCGAGTTTATACGTTTCAGGGGCCCGCAACGATAACGCTATCTGGTTCTTGGCTACTTATAGCATTGCGACAGACCCCGACCGTAGGTCGGATTCATTTACACGCCGGAAGCCTGCTCAGTCGCGGCCGTTCCGTCGTAGTAGACAGTCGTGAAGTGTGTGTTTGTGTCGGTGTGTATGTGTGTGTCTGCGAGTGTGTGTGTGTGTGGGGGGGGGGGGGGTTGTTGTGTTCGTGAGAACGAGGAACCGAAAGAGGAAACCAAGCACGGGCACGATTAAGCAACGCGGTGCAATAGACCACACGAAAGCATAGTTTCGGTTTCTGTGGAAACGAAACGTTTTTCGAGCAACCGGACCATGGAGATTGCACAAAGAGTCTTTCACACATAGTAGCGGCGGCAGAAACATGAAGTTTGACAATGGCACTAGTGTGCATATTAGGGGTGTGCGAACATTCGAAAATTACGAATAACAAATCGAATAGCGTCCTATTCGATTCGATGCTCGAATCGAATAGCGCATATTCGAAATACCAAATATTTTTCGAATAATCAGCGACGCCGAAAAATACTCGAAGGAACGAGACGTCGGAGCAGCGAGGAGTAACTTTTCTTGTTTTCGTCGTCGAGTTACGCAGATGCGTGTAGCCCATGTACTTACGGGACTATCGACGCTAGATTGATCACAGGATGAAGGCGTTTTTGCTTAAAAGCGCAGTGTCGCCGAAGCGACAGTGCCATCAATTCACCATCTGATATTACCCCATGAGAATCGCTTAATAGTTATGTATCAGTTTCATTTAAAAGCTGTTTTAAAAGCATCATATTAAATACTGTAGTCACTCCTACATTTCAACCTGCAGTTACAAAGTGTTTCGAAGTCTTTCGTTGCTGCTCTGTACGGGTTTGCTCACTTTAAAAATATGTGATATTTTTTGTCGGTTAAAAGTAATCGTAACGTTCTTTTGCTAAAGGTTGTGAATATTTCTTTCAAATAAAATGTGTTGGAATTCTTGGGCTGTTTCGAAAATTGTTACCTTACCAGTCTAAGGCTCTTTTTAAAATGGCTGCCTTACTATTCGTAAACTATTCGAACAATATTCGGTTTGTATTCGTATTCGATTCGGTGTCATCACTATTTGATTCGTATTCGATTCGGTTCCAAAATCCACTATTCGCACACACATGCTCCGCCACCAGGTGTGTTCAAGCCAGCATGGAAGTGTGGTCTGCCAGTAGTTCGTTCAATTCTGCCCTTAATGCTGTGAGCAGCCTCATGCCAATTTATTTGTTAGCCTTCTTATCCCTGCAGAAATCTCATAAGCCTTGCTTGTTCGGTTTCAACATTCTTAATGATCATACCAAAGCCTGTAGGGAAGGAACACTTGTGTTCTCAGCCGTTTTTGTAATAGTTTTGAACTACATATTTTCAATAAAAGTTAGTTAGTCTGGCGCAGCACTTAAATTTCAACCATTCCATGTTTTTTACACTCAACGAACAACATTATTTAGAACATCAAAAACATCTACGTGTTGATTAGCATTACTCACAAAAGGGCATCCAGATTTAGCGACGAAAGTGTCACGAGCCACTACTGGAAATCGCGAGATAAGCTGAAATGACTGTGGATGCAAATCAGGAAATTGCGGTAAATTGCGGTAAATATTTTGCAGTTTGAACTGAAGACAATTCGATCATAAAGAACACTAAGAAGACCTGCAATACACGCAGAATACATCGTAGGAAAATTCCTTGTACCGTGCACACATGCATATTTTGCAGTTTGAACTGAAGACAATTCGATCATAAAGAACACTAAGAAGACCTGCAATACACGCAGAATACATCGTAGGAAAATTCCTTGTACCGTGCACACATGCATGATTCCTATGGCTGTACGACTACAGTGCCACATCTTAATGTGTCATATTTCCACAGTCATATCTACCGGGGATGGGGGGGGGGCAAGGGGGGGCGCTAGTCCTCACCCCCCCCCCGTTCCCCCACTGAGAAAAGTTAGGGTGGTGGAGCCCCCACCCCCCACCCCCCACTTTCGGCAGTGGTCACTGTTGGCTGCACACTGTGAAACGAACAACTGTGACGGTTTTCCTTCAAAACAGCAATGACGTCGTTATAAAAAGAAATTAGTCCTACGCTTCTACTGTGGAAATTCTCTTCCGCGTCTCGCGACCGCGCACTGTATATCTATAGGTTCTCTGCGGCGCAGGCGGCCTATTCGACGCTTTTGCGCCTTGCGCTCCAGCATTCTAAAGGAGGCTACCGCTGAGCAGGGGCTTCGATAACGTTAGAACACTCTGTCATGATTTTATTCTGCTTTACGTGGCCTGAAATTTACACCATCGACGACGCAAATACGGCCGGGCACCAGTAAACGCTTTATGGACCGGTCAAACGCTCTTCCTGTTTCGGGATATTCGTTTTCTTTCATTGAAAAGGAATAGCACCACCGCTGCTCTATATCCAAGCTGCTGTGGGTCGATGAGAGTGCAGAAGTGTCAAGTATTTGAGTTTGGGCCAAACTGGGAGAGCTAGAAAAGGTTTCCGCTTTAGTCTCCGATCAACCGTTTTTCACCTTGCTTATCATATGGTAGCTTCCAGCGATCGCGGCGGGTTGCAACAATACGACGAATAAGGCAGTGGACTCGAGCACGTTGAAAGCCCAGCTTTCAAGCTTGCCCCGCAACTTGTTCTACCGGACAAGGAAGAGCGTCAAGATCCACGGTTTTATGGACTAAGGAGACTGAATTGACAGCCGGGCTAGTTGGTCTTGATTCATCTTGAATGGACTTGTACAGCTGCAAAATACAACTAGGATGGCAAAGAAGCACACACGACCAACTCTGTTTATTTCTCTCTCTCTCCCTCTCTCATCAAAGCTGCGTTCACAGAATTGTACACGCGCAGAAACAGCTCAACATCGTTGTACTACAACAGAAAATATTTAATATACTCATGTGAATTCATCTCGCCAGCTGCTATAATTAACCTCTGCCTGTGTGTGCGGCGGCAGCCTTCCTGAATTGCGTTGATAATGAGACACTTTCAGGCTATTCCAAAAAAAGGTTAAGGTATAGTTCAGCATAGTAATGCGACGTTGAATGTGCATACGTCTTTTAACGACGAGAGATTTCACAAATTTGTGACGTCCCGTAACAAGCAGGCGATTTTATGGCACACAGAAAATTTTTTTTAAGAATTGCGAAGACATAATTGTCAAAAATATGCTGCATTGAATATAGTGTGTTTTGTTATTCTTTACGCACTTGTGCATAACTGGTCACTACGCGACTGATCATTTTCTCGTCACTTGTTGCATCGCGTTACGAGCAGGTGTTGTGTGCATGAGCCAGAAAATTTCGTCCAGTCATAAACAGCTAACGACCATTGCGGAAGGAAACAATTGCGGGCTAGCTTAACGTTGTAATCGCCCACATTTCTCCAACAAAAATCTGTGCTTACACTGTTACGTAGTGCTTGTCACATAAAATTCCGGGCACCTAGCGACGCAGACATACTCACCGCAAAAGGAGATGGCTATCTATAGTGGTCCTTGCTCGGAATATTCGTGTCAAAATGTCTGAATGTCCCGCAAATGGCTTGTTTAAGCTGAATATCTTGAACATTAGATTATACAAACACGGATAAGCTGCATCTGAGTCTTCATCTTGTAATGCGCTGTCAGGTATGACGGACCGAGAAAAAAACGAGAGACAACACAGTGTGATGCGTGATGCGCAAGACAACACAGGGTGTTAATCATCACCCTGTGCTGTCTCTCGTTTTTTCTCGGTCCGTCATACCTGGCAGCGCACCACAAGATGAATACGTACCGACTAGCCCCTGTTGCAGCCTTATTAGCCGTATCTGAAATGAGAGGCCGAATTCACAAAACGTTCTTTCGTAAGTTCGTTGTCACATTGGTCAGCCGGCTTCGCTAATGATGTGTCCTGCATCGTGATTGGCTGAAATATTCTCTTACGAAAGTTTTTAGCGTAAGAAATTTTTGTGAATACGGGCCGAGATTCGCTTCTCTCCGATTAAACCTCATAGCCAGTTCCACAGATATTTTGGCAAGCACTATAGCTGATACGGCCATAAGCGCGATGAATAATAACTCTGCGTTTGTAAACACATTAAGCCAGTAGAACGAGCAAAGTGATGAGAATGGCACGGCCGCCCAAGAAAAAAAAAAGGTAAATGTGGCAGAGGTGTGACGTAGGAAAAGGAGCTGGCTTCCGTGAAGTGTAGCAACCCGGCATGCGCAGTGCGCGTGCTTCTGTATAACGACCCAAGGTATGCCACGCCCATCCAGGCACCGTGTCATGTTCCGCTATTAAGGTGACGGGCAAGGCCGGGTAAGCCCATGGTCCTCGTCTTCCTCTTCAGACCTCTTCTAATGTCGGGTCGCTCGCCCGCGTAGGCTTTTATTGTCAAACCGCTTTCTCGAAAAGCCACATTATTTCCCTCTCGATGGCTCATTCATGATGGCCACGCGCTTGACACCAAAAAATACACGTACAACAAATACAACGACGTACATTAAAAAGAGGGTGTCCACATCATTTCCTTTCCGAAACAGCTGTTTGCTTTTCTTTTTCAACTCTCACTCTCTTCATGGGCCGCAGAGGTGGCTTGATAGAAGTAAGCGCTTAATTCTTCCTGGCGAGCCATCATCACCGTTCCGTGAGTATTGCGCAGGGGCGTCTCTTAATTTCCCTCGCTTCCATTCTTTTGTTCTCCTACTCCCTTCCCGGTGGCGTCACGCCGGGCTCCCTTATGGGCTGCAGAAAACAGAGCCATTTTTCTCTTTTCCTAACCATAACCACTTCACCCCTGCCCATCTCCCCTTCCGTAAGGGCGCGAGTAGGAGTTCCAGCGCCGTCTTTAAGTTTCCTTCATCAACGAAACGGCTCGTCATACGCGAGAGCCCGCCACAGCGCGTCTGCGGAGGCTGCCGCACAAGCTCCAGCGAGCCCATCAATACGTAAGTTCCCAATTTTCTGCACCAATCTGCGCCATCGTATGGTGCGCTAAGTGACTAATTATAGCCCGTTGCAGCCTTAGAAAACAACGCGGCGGAAATCGACTGCAGTCCATTAATGTTAATGGGGGTAGCATGACGACGATCCGAGGACACTCCGTCAGCGTCGCGAAAACGCACCAGGCGTCCCAAAGCACTCGCTTGCACTTGGGAACTTGTTAAGGAGGCCATCGGCCTTGTGAAAAGCACGCCCAGCGTCTGAAGGCACACGCTTGCAAGCGGGCCATTCTTAAGAGAGTTCTATTCCCCTCGTCGAGGTATGCGCCGTCGAGGCATGTGGCGTAGCGATAGAGCATTGGGCATCAATACTTAAGGCTTAGATTTCACATTAGGCACTCGGAGCATTGTCAAAAATTTTTAATGTTTATTCAGTGTATCTAGCGGGCTTCCAGAGGCCCAGCTAGAAGTGCCACTGTGAGTACTTTCGAAGCATAAGTATTTCTTTTCTGCTAATGCAAATACTTGGCATAGTGAAATGTGAGAGGAAAGTGTGAAAGATAAAAGGCGCGTTCATGTAGCCTCCGTAATGTGTTTGGCGGTAGCTCAGTGGGCTAAACGACCGCCAGCCATCGTCGCGGACGAGAGGTCATGGGTTCGACTCCCGTCAACGGAACTTCTTCTTATGATTTTTTTTTCTTTGCCATCTGATGGCGTTCGTTTTGCTGACGTACTTCCGTGACGGAAATACGTCATGAAAGTCTTGGTGGACCCCGGCATAAAACACTTTCGTGTTAAAAGTAAAAGTTCACCGTTCCTATCTACTGTGTTATCTTTGGCTGAATACTGACGTCAGGATCTCATAAAATTTGTCGGCAAGTTCAAGTTTACAACTGAAAGCCAGTGACAGAAACATACATCTCTAAGGCTAAAGGAACTGACTTAAACACGTGAAAGCTAGGGCTTCACGTCGGGGATATAATCGAACGCAGTTGAATGGAGGAGGAGGAGGAAAAACTACATTGTGATTTAATACAAATTGGGTTCGGTGAGTGGATATGGACGTAAGCTTCCTGGCCGTAGGAGACGACACTGGGAAGCGCAAACTTCGCGACGAGCTGTAATCTAGAGGAGTCCTTGGGCGACGCCGCTTACTGAGGAAATTGCCTTGAGTCTCAGCCACCTCCTCTGCCCAACTGATGATCACAGCTTAGGAGCAGGGTCGGAAATGAGCAGCGCTGCCTCCCACTACTCTTCCTTATTAATTACATGACGCGCGGGCATGCTCTTAGGACAGGCCCATATTATGTGTTGTTTTCTTTCCTGGAGCAGGACTGATATCTGCCACTTCAAGAGAAAGGTAGGGCAAGTGCATGGGATTAACCTATGCCTTAGTTTTAAGTAATTGCCAAATCACCTCGACTAAGGGAATTTCTGGGCCGGAATTGCTTAGGCCGGGTAGCCGTAAGGTGCGTAGTGATTTCGTGGTTTGTAACACCTAACAGGAGAGGAGGCCATCATTTGGAGAAAAATTCAAGCTGGGGTTTATCCCCACTTGGAAAGATTACACACCATGCTCTCGACGTGCTATCGAGGTCACTGCCCCTGGTGCGGAGGAAGTCCTACACTCTATCACATTACCTTGGGCTGCTCGAAGCATCCCCAACACCTGACAGACACAGAAATGACACCAACATACACAGTGCAGCAGTGGGAGGCGCGACCGTCCAGCTTTGACCTGGCCGACCAGCAAGCGCTGATTGACCAGGTTGAACGGGCGGCTAAGGCCACTGGAGGCAACGACTAAGGCTCCTCCCATTCGAATAACATGTTTCATAGCGTTTTTCTGCTCTGTTCTGTTCTGTGAACCACGCGACGTCTAACCGAAAACGACGTGCCTCAAGCCTGCCACCATCCAAAGCCACCACCCTGTTCGCGAAACCTGGGGCTGCGGAGTCAGCTGTCTCCGTTTCCAGCCGGTAGACATGCGCGGGTAGTGCGTAAGAGACATGAGTAGGGATCTGATGAAAGAATTCACTGCACGATAGCGGAGAAGCAACCTTTCGCGAAGTCACGTGCGGTGGCCAAGAGTCACCGAGGATGTATTCGGTGCCCGTGTGAGGTAATTATGCTGTACGACCGCAGCGATGACTGCACTTCCGCTAATGCTGTATAAATTGATGCACTTCATCTGTACACCACCCAGGCGATTGACAACTGCCAGGGCGGAGCCTGGTTGATGCCGAAGGGATGGGCCGTGGCGTCAACGTGGAGCACATATTTATCACTTAGAAAGTGCCGATAACAGGCCTCGGATAACTTCGCACGACGAACCTTTGCTATTAATCTGATGCATGTTCTGGGGGCGGGGTACATCTGCATTTGTTTGTGACATGTACTTGACGCTTCCATCAATGATGCGCGCCTGGCAAATATCCCTGCGGGGTTGTGTGATAGACTGTCGTACTGCGCCGTTGGGTAGGCTTTAGTGACCTCTTCTTACGCATAAGCGCGCTGAGTTACAGGAGGCGATCGGTTCGCGCACCATTTGACAGGGCCTTGTTTTAAGCACGCCAGACCAAGCGGTTGATACTATACTGATCTATCCTTTTGAAATAGAGGATAAGGAATGGCATAGGTACTATACGGCTTATAAAGAACGCCTGCGCAAGGCGGAGGAAGTCCTTCTTTATGCTTCTGTGCACGCGTGTACGTTTGAAATAAGGGAGGACAGTCACGTGGTCTGCTCGACGGTGGAGTCCAGACACCTGATCGTTTTATTGTTAAGAATAAAAATATCTGGGGTTTAACGTCCCAAAACCACCACATGATTATGAGAGACGCCGTAGTGGAGGGCTCCGGAAATTTCGACCACCTGGGGTTCTTTAACGTGCACCTAAATCTAAGTACACGGGCCTCAAACATTTTCGCCTCCACCGAAAATGCAGCCGCCGCGGCCGGGATTCGATCCCGCGACCTTGAGGTCAGCATTCGAGTGCCATAACCACTAGACCACCGTGGCGGGGCGATCGTTTTATTGTTATTTCCTTTGTTGTTAATGAGGAGCGCGAGCATGCGGAGCCTCTGAACTTCTGGCATTCGTTGGGCGTGCGAATTCAGCTGAATTTGGTAATTTCACCGTTTTATCTACGACCTGGGGCCAGTCGTCTTGAGAACAAAAGCTCACATTTTGGGGGGAGCATATCATGCTTTTATCCGCAAGGTAGGGTTTGTACTGTGTGGATGACTGTTTGAAGGGTTTGTTCTATTCGGGTGCCTGTACCTTTCGTGTTCCACATAGTAATGCTGTCCGCCCATAAGGTGTTCTTCAGCCCTGGAATCCCGTTCAAAAGCCCCGAAAGTCGGATTACGGCCATGTTAAAGTGAAACGGTGAAAGAACCGAACCCTGTGTAGTGCCGGCTGTTGATGTGAGGGCGCCTAAGCTGATTTTAGCCGTCCGCTCACTACGCAAATTTCAGATGCAGTAGGAGGTGGGAGCACCTACCCTTACGTTTTCGAGAGCAACGTCTTCAGAAGCTTTGGTATTATCGAGTCTTAAAATAGCCCTCGTGCCATGAGCTTTCCGCGTGTCAATAACCTGGTTTTCACAGCGAAAGCTGCTATGAGATCATTTCACCGGCCGTTTTTGGCGCCGTAGTTGTCCGCCGCCGCCGCCGCCGGTGTCCGTAACCAGTATCGCTCGAAATAAGAAAAAAACGAGACGAGAAGAAAATTCCTGGATCGAACGAGGTTCGAACCTGGGCCCTCTGCGTGGGAGCCCAGCATTCAACCTCTGAGCCACGCCAGTGCTTGAAATTGCTTTGCAAAAAGGTCCTATACAGACTTCATATCGGGAACGAACCACATTAGCATATGCAATATAGCATCGTAGAAGAGTAAAATAAGCACCAAGCGTCGCACAACGCGAATTCTGTAACCAGGCGTCACAGAATGCGAATGGCGCAACGAGTAGGTTGTTGAATGCTTCCAACCCATTACAAAGGGCTCTGCCATAATTTTTCATCGTCATCAGGCACAGCATCAACAAAGTGCGCATAATGCCTTACATGCGTTTAGCAGGTACGACGGCTCTCCGCAGAATGACGAAAAATGGCACAGTGCCTGCTGCCCTACTTCTCAAAAATTAGAATGATTTAGAGCGTAGTGGGTTCCTCGCAAGTGCACTTGTATTGGTTGCCAAGGAAGCCCATAAGAGCATGATCCATTTCCTCGGAGTCTCAGTAGAGCTTCATCGCCGCCCCCCCCCCCCCCCCGTCCATCTCTCTCCCACGTCAACGTATGTTATACAGCATGACGGGAGAGGGAAATAGCGACTGGGCGTCACCCAATGCAAATTACATAACTGGTGGCCGTTTAAAGCTTCCAACCCATTACAAAGGGTTGAGCCATAATTCTTCATCGTCATCAGTCGTCGCGTCAACAAAGTGCACATAATGCCTTACAGACGTGTAGCTGGTGCCTCGCTTCTCCGTAGAATGACGAACAATGGCTTAGTAGGTGCTTCCCAACTTCACAAAAATTGTGATTTATGGCATAGTGGGTACCTTTCTAATGTGCTTCTATTGTAGCCCCAAGAGAGCTTACAGCGGGCTCTAGAAACGCCGCTCTTCCAGCTTTCGCTGTGACTGTGCTGCGGTTTCAGCGCAGGCCTGGCGGTTTCTGGTGGCTTCAATTTATAAAAGCAATATCTTGCGCTATTATGTGAAGACTGCCTGGCCGTGTTATATTCGCTGCCACTGACATTTTTCTTTAAAGCTCAATAAGCAGCAGAAGTAAAGGAACAATAACTTTTTGGCGCCGTAGTTGTCCGCCGCCGCCGCCGGTGTCCATAACCAGTATCGCTCGAAATAAGAAAAAAAATTCCAGGATGGAACGAGGTTCGAACCTCGGCCCTCTGCGTGGGAGCCCAGTATTCAACCTCTGAGCCATGCCGGTGCTTGAAACTGCTTTGCAAAAAGGTCCTATACAGGCTTCATGTCGGGAAGGAACCACATTAGCATATGCAATACAGCGTGGCAGAAGAGTAAAATAAGCACCAAGCGTCGCACAACGCGAATTCTGTGACCAGGCGTCACACAATGCGAATTGCGCAGCGAGTAGGTTGTTGAATGCTTCCAACCCATTACAAAGGCCTCTGCCATAATTCTTCATCGTCATCAGGCACAGCATCAACAAAGTGCGCATAATGCCTTACATGCGTTTAGCAGGTACCACGGCTCTCCGTAGAATGACGAAAAATGGCACAGTGCCTGCTGCCTTACTTCTCAAAAATAACAATGATTTATAGCGTAGTGGGTTTCTCGCAAGTGCTTTTGTATTGGTTGCCAAGGAAGCCCATAAGCGCATGATCCATTTCCTCGGGGTCTCAGTAATATTACAATGATTTATAGCGCTAGTGGGTTCTTCGCAAGTGCACTTGTATTGGTTGCCAAGGAAGCCCATAAGCGCATGATCCATTTCCTCGGGGTCTCAGTAAAGTTCTTCGCCCCCCCCCCCCGTCTCTCTCCCACGTCAACGTATGTTATACAGCATGACGGGAGAGGGAAACAGCGACCGGGCGTCACCCAATGCAAATTACATAACTGGTGAGCCGTTTAAAGCTTCCAACCCATTACAAAGGGCTGAGCCATAATTCTTCATCGTCATCAGTCGTCGCGTCAACAAAGTGCACATAATGCCTTACAGACGTGTAGCTGGTGCCTCGCTTCTCCGCCGAATGACGAATAATGGCCTAGTAGGTGCTTCCCAACTTCACAAAAATTGTGATTTATGGCGTAGTGGGTACCTTTCTAGTGTACTTGTATTGTAGCCCCAAGAGAGCTTACAACGGGCTCTAGAAACGCCGCTCTTCTAGCTTTCGCTGTGACTGTGCTGCGGTTTCAGCGCAGGCCTGGCGTTTTTTGCTCTAACTAAATGTCTGTTGCGCAGAGACGTACGCGGAAGTCAATTATAATGGGCGAGAAAAGGGAACTATGGTCAAGTGCCAAGGAGAAAGGACGGACACATGCTCTGAAGGCTTAAGGAGAAGTTTTCGTTTTGCGCAGTTTTTTAGGTGTTGTGCGCAGTCCGAGCTGAAAGAAATAAATTCTTCGCAATGGAGTCAAATGTTGTAGCCAGCAAATAAAATCGGCGTAATCGCCTGCCAGGAGAAGTGAAGCGGAAATCGAAATTTCTGAGGCGTGAAATCTAGCCAGACAATGGACAGGAAGGGTCGAACTGTAAAGAGGCAGAAGGAAAGCTTCCTTTTCGAATTTATACCTGCTCATTGAACGCCTGGTTTAAATCTAAGAGACAGGAAATTCTTGCAAGAAACTCGACTCCGTAATTGAACAACCGTCTTAGGGCAGCTTTCCACAGCACCTTTATTATCTTTCGATGGTCGATGCTGCTTCTACTCTCCCATCTCTCACGCGTCACCCAGTACTTATACTCACTTCACTGTATGTCTATTGAAGTGCGCAGTTGCCGTAAGCCCTCTCTCCTGGTCCCCCGACAGCGTCCGAGGACAGAGCTGTACAGAGAAGACTGAACGCTGTGCTAGCAAGAATGGCTGTCTCTCCAATCACTATGGTGATTATCGCAAGCGGGCTTCTAGCAACGGCTTCGGGTGGCTACGACCATTCCTGCTGGGATACGCCGCTCGCTATTTTCGACCTCAAACAGGTGCGCCTTAATGTTAATCTTTCCTTCTGCTCTCTTTCCCGCGAATTTGTGTCTTTCCCGCGACGTATGCGTCACATGGTTTAATGCACGGTGGCTAACTTTGATGTAAAGACACAGGTAAGGTTAGAACATTGCAGAGCCTGATCAATGAATAAATTAGAATGCATTTCTCTTCGGTGATAACAGGCGAACGCTGTTGCCATTGCCCCTGCACTTCAAAACACTGTGCACGACACTATCCAACACTACGATTGCCAATGTAGGTGAAAAGCTCAACGCTTCTGAAAATCGTATGTTTATTGCAATGAGGAAATTCGGGCAGCCTTCGTTGTTTCAATGCGTAATTCAGCAGTGATCACTCAAACGACATTAGAGAACAGAGCCGTCAACTAGAAGAACCCCTGTAGTGGTCGAACAGGTGATTATCCATATAGATGAGGGAAGTGAATAAGGTGAAGAAACGACGCTACTTCTGCAGCCCTTGAAGGGAACACGGCTAAGCGTCTGAAGGGAAGAGAAATTACAGAGAAGACGATGGGAATTGGTATAGAGAGGAGGAGAGAGCGAACAGCAGGATGCCTTACGCGGGACGTGGTAAGGGCAGGTCATCAATGGGTTTCTCAACCTTCCTGGTGAATTTTTGAAATCGTAAGATGAGCAATATAACTTGTGCAACATTAGGGGGCTGGTGATTGATTGTGCACATAACGATCACTATAGTGGTTTTATCCTTCTACGGAGGTAACAAAAACACCATGGCAGCGTTTGGCGTCTCTACTGATCCTGACGAATATTCTTATGCCAAGACCAGTAACATAGACGTTGTGGGAGAGAGCTGAAATTCTAGCATTTGACCAGTTTCCGTCTGCATCCGTGTGTCAAGTTCGCAATGCCCTGTGAAATAAACTTGCAACTATATGCGATTGTCACCTTAACATTGACCTGTTTAGCCACGCGTGCGTGGTTATATCTGATTATGCAGACTCTGGACTGCGGCTACAACGCAATAGCTTGGTCGCTGTGGATCCCTCCCGATGGACATGCTTACTGTCAACGCGACAGCTTCGATAAATCCGACGAAGGCGACTTTGTCTGCTACTCTGAAAACACGACGGAGCGCTGCGGCAAGAAGCGGTGAGTGCCTCCTTGATCACCTTGACCGCCCCTCAGCTATCCAAAACGGTGCGATGTTGCGAGTGATTCCGGACATCACTGTCGTCATTCACAAAGCAGTTTGCGCGTTGGCTGTTTTCGTAAAAACAACTTACCAGCCTCGACGCTTACATCTTATTTTGTTTCCGTATCTCACATGCCACTTATCTTGCGACAGGCATCCTTGCCATGCTGCCGAACCTTCCGCGCTTGTCATTCCACGGGGTCGTGTTTTGAACCCTTATTATTGCCCTGTATTCGCAGTTCGCAAAACAATGTGCACGAATGAAGGGTACAACCAAGGGAAACGATCTTATGACCTCGACGTTTTACGTTTAGCAACGGAAGAAACAAGTAATCACTTCAGATGAGGAGAGTTGTGAAGTCGGTGTTGAAATATGTGTAACATCGATAACGCATAGTTTCGTGTTATTGACAGAGACAGCTACTGATCGAAGAAATTTTACCAAGGAACCGTTGAATACGGCTATAAGGGTAAACGAAGCTTGTCATTTTCCGACTGTCTCGGCCGCTTAAATCCTCGCCGCCGTCGGCCTTCTCGTCTTTCGGCTAAGGCAGCTTAGTTCACATGATGTGGCACTCTCAATAGATGGATTGGCCTGCTGCATTTAGGGCCGTCACTGTAATGCTGTAGTGTTACTCCCCACGAAAACCAAAACACCACTGCAGCGTGCACACGCCACTGAAGCGCATCTTTTCCGTCGGGGTGGAGCGCAGGTGCGTGCATCTGTCCCAACGAGAATGAGACCATCACTCCTGCTACCAATTAATCTGCGCCGTGATTTGTAGAACAGGGACCTAATTCAGAAAAGATTTTCTGCTCGTGAGGGCACTTTGCCACTGGCGGGCTGCCTACTGCAATGATATGTCCAGCATTATGATTGGTTGGTAATTCAAGCGTCAGGAAGTTCCTGTACATAAGGCGCCAAGATACCCTTCTATCCAACTTACGCCTCTTGAACACATTGTATGCTCTTCAGATTTCCTCATCTGCGCAGTTAGAGCGGTACCGCATCAAAGTGCGTCCAAATGAGAAAGAAAGAAGAAAGAAAGAAAGAGAAGAAAGAAAGAAACAAAGAAAGAAAGAAAGAAAGAAAGAAAGAAAGAAAGCCACTGATGAAGAGGAAAGAAAGAAAGAAAGAAAGAAAGAAAG